>NC_041400.2:33455198-33675198 GCF_900747795.2 Erpetoichthys calabaricus | reverse complement strand
TGTGTGTGTGTGTGTTCTCACTGCCATACAATACAATACAATTTATTTTTGTATTGTATTGTATGGCAGTGAGAACCCCATGGACTGCCATGGATTGGCATCCTGTCCATGTGCTGTTTGTGTGTTGTGCCCTGTGAATGCTGGGATGGGCTCCAGCTTCCTCATGACCCTGTCCTGGATAAGTGGGTTTGGAAGATGGAAGGATGGATGGATTCATATTTTACAGTTGGGTGGCAACTGGGCAACAGTCAACTCGGCGAAAAGACAAACCGGCAAAAAGACAACTCGGTGAAAGAACAACTTTGCAAAATACAACTCGGTGACATCCTTTACCAGTTAGGTAATAGTTAGGTTCAAAGAGATTTTTTAATTATATTTAAATGACGTGATTTGAAATGTTGAAAATAAATTTATATAATTGACAAATTAACTTTATTCTGCAGATGGAACAAACTCTATCTTATGTTATCTTCTGCAACCGAAATTGCTAATCCTTTATATAAATTGTATTATAGTAATCATATGATAACGATATTTAGAATACAAACGGTGACCTGCGAGTACGGCTTAAGGAATATCTTTACTCTCAACATTTATAAATTTATTTTCAACATTTTAAATCAAGTCAATGTCATTTAAATATCATTAAAAAAATATCTTTGAACCTAACTATTACCTAACTGGTAAAGGATGTCACCAAGTTGTCTTTTTGCTGAATTGTCTTTCGCCAAGTTGTCTTTTTGCCAAATTGTCTGTCGCTGAGTTGTCTTTTCACCGAGTTTTCTGTCACCCAGCTGCCCATGTACGATATTTTACACTACCCGAATTTATTTTCAACATTTTAAATCACGTTGCCATTTAAATATCATTTAAAAAATCTCTTTGAACATAACTATTACCTAACTGCTAAAGGATGTTGCCGAGTTGTCTTTTTGCTGAGTTGTCTTTCGCCGAGTTGTCTTTTCGCCAAATTGTCTTTCGCAGAGTTTTCTGTCGCCCAGCTGCCCATGTACGATATTTTACACTCCCTGACTTTGATAGCAGTGTCAAAATGGTGAAAGATGTACTGAAGTAGCACAAAACAAGGTTAAGGCATGAGAAAGGCAAATGAAAGAGAAAGATTTTCCTGAATGAAAAGTGGAAAGTTTATTTTTCTTATTCATTTTTCACATTTTACATTATGCTCCTGTAATGGGATGGTCATTACCTAGTCTCATCCCCCACCCTCTTGAAACAGCAATGAAAGAAATGATGGAATATTATGTTTGTCTTTAGTTTCAATTTCTAGTTATTTTGATAATCACAAGAATGATTTGTATTTATCAACTGGTAGTATTATACATAAATATTCCATAAATATTGCTTGGTTATTGTGATGTTGTGTATTATTACCATTAACAAATAATACTGTATACTTGGTGTTAAAGATTTAATGTAGTTTTACCATGTACAATAAAAAGGATAATCAGAAAATTTTTAAATGTAATACATTAACTAAAGTAAAGCAATATTTCCAACTTTGCTCAAAATAATGTGCTATTTCATTACCATCCAAATGTAGGGATATTTAGAAACACATGAACTGCTTTTTATATTTTACATGGCCAGTATTTACTCAGTTGATTCCAAATTAAATTCCATGTATTATATGGACACCACGGAAAATTTCGAAACTCTGTCATGTTAGGAAGGTATATATTGAGTTACATTTCTAGTGCCTACATAAACGGTCTAATTCAGAGTCGAGGGATGCCAGACCAAGTCATGGTACCTTCATGCACAAAGCAGTACCTGATGCTGACATGTACAGTTCTCTAGTCCATCACAGGGCCTAAACGCACACAACTGCACACACATTCTCACAGTCAAACTTACATTGATGCACACAGGAGACAAGTAACCGAATTTTCAGGATTGAAAGAAAACTCAAGCAAGGAGAGGGACATATTTTAGTTATAAATGTAAACTAATTATATATCTGCTTAATGTAAGTGGGCAATTTTTTTTTTGTATACTATTTGTACATTATTTTTCTTATCTCTCTATTATATTAAAGTTTTCCATTGTGTCCACGTTATTCAGCCTTGACCACTCCCCTCTACACCGCTTGCCCAATCATTACTCCTACTGCACACATCCTGTCTCTGTACCACCCTGTGACACTCTCAGTGCTGCTAACTCATCCTTCAACGCACTCAGTTATAATGGCAAGGTAGAAAAGCAGATTATCTATTCAAGAAAGTTGAAATTTAGACTGCGATAGAAAAACAGTGGCAAGAGCTGATAATGAACGACAAAAAAAGAAAATGAACAAAAAATAGCTGTATAAGATAAAAAATCAAGGACAAAGAGAATCATCCAATAAATGATAAAGAGAAAAATATCCTGAATGATATGCAAACAGATATGGAAAAAAGCAACGTTTACAGAATGTAAAGTAGAGGATCAAGTAATTCATAGTATTGTTTTTGGTGAGACATTAATGTAATTTCATTTTTTATTTACTTTTAATTCCATTTTTATTTTTTATTTCTACTTTTCTACTTTTTTATTATGTTTTATTACTCATTGGTATTTAAAATAGACAGTTTTAGTGAAATACTCCCGTAACTGATTTTCTATCTATACTAACTAAGGACCAAATTGTGTTCCTCCCACGCCCTGCATACTCTTCTATATACCACCTCTTTAAATATCACTTTCTCTAATGGAGGAATGCCACAACAGCCATCGAGTGGCTGCGTTGCGAGATAGCAGGCGCCCTGTACCCGTCCCCAGGGGTTGGAGAGCGAAGCGAGCAGGAGGAGGAGCTCCCTAGTCTAATTTTAATTTGTTTTTCTTTCCACGCATTTACTATTTTGACATCTTGTAAAGCACTTTAAGCTACATCATTTGTGTGAAAACATGCTAAAGAAATTATAAGTTGTCAGCACTCTTGGTGATTCTTGCTGCCATTATTTGTCATCCACTCCAGCCCTATTTTAGATGCCAGATGATGTGATACCTGGGCAGAAACATACGCTGCCTGGCTTAATATCTTACACCGGCCACATGCTTTTGTTTGTTGGACATCTCCGCCCTCTTGTGGATGCTGGATGACATTATGCCTGGGCAAGGGAATGGACAGTGGACAAATGGACATCTTGGTGCTTTATACTGCTTTATATGAATAATAAAAAAGTAATTCTGAGCTCTGTGTTTTCTCTCCGAGACAAAAGCAAACCTATATTTTGGACATAATTTCAGCAGCTACCGCGCATTATTTTGCATCCCTTTTGTGAAGCAATAAATGATATGTAATCTCATGGCATGCAAAGAAATATGGGAAATATGAGTTTACTAGCAGGAAATATGGCACAAACTCCCTTCCCAGTAATCGAGCAATGGAGCATTTCAATATATAAAATTAAATAAATAGTAATATGCACAGTCAGAAATGTAATTTGGCATTGGTGTTAGTTTGTTGGGAAGAAAAACCCTCTCACACATTTTGTTATCTTATTTATTTTCTTTCTTTCTTCTATTCTTATTTAAAAACGGAGCTAATCTTTGATTGCATTTTGTGCAGATTGAGCAGCAAGTAAGAAGTGACATCAAAGTTCTTTGAAAACTCTAACCAAAGGTGCAAATTCTTAAAAATTCCTGATTTTGTCTGGGCAAGAAGTTTGTCAAGACCAGTTGGCATGTAAAAATGAATAAATACAAATTTGTTCAAATATGTTGAGGGTTCAGTGACAGGGAGAGCAAATGCAGAAGGCAGTATGTATTAAATTCTGGCAGGCCTGCTTTATTGTTAAAGGGTTTTATGGTGACCCAATCCTAAAACAGTATTCCCACGGTCAGATTATGTTATCATGAAGGACCACACATATGTCCTCACCTAAATCATTGTCCTTGTGCTCACGTTTCTGGGGAAGGAGATAGAAGGAGATTGAGACTTCAGCCACATGCACTTCGACATCTGGCTATGGTTCAAGTTCATTCAAACATCCCCGTATTGTATAGACCCCAGACAGCAACAGGGCAAGCAGTGGAGCAGGTTTAGACACTTTATTCAGTCACTATAGTCTTTTACATATCTATATATATAAAATCCAACGTCTGTCTGTCTGTATGCCTGTCCACTTTTCACAAGAGAACTACTTAACGGATTAAGATCGGGTTTTTTTCTACAATTTGCTTGAACATTCCAGTTGATTTTGCGACTTCTTCCATTGCGTTAAGAATCATAGTTCACTTGCAGGAGTGATATATTCGCACTAATCTGAGATGGAGGCTGCGGACTGAGGGGAGGGGGAAGCATAACGTCAGGAGTGGGGAGCCGGGCAGGGCTCTCCTCACTGTCATGTTTCACTACTGTGTGGGTGGAGCCATGAGGGATGGCTAATTACTAAATATGCCAAAGGTAAAATGAGTTTGACAATTACATCATTCAACTTGGATGTTTAGCAGGCACCTAAAGTGCAGGAGTGTTCAGGTAGTTCTCAGTTCTTGTGGTTATGCTGCTGTAGCTCAGACGTTTCACAGCTCTGCGATCTCCTGGTGACTGTGTGCTTCCTGCTGCTACTTGTCTGAGCTTATAAAGCTGATCTGAAATGTTTCAGTTCCTAACTCAGTGCACCCTTCTCCTTTTATATAATTATTGGAAGCTGTTTGGGTCTGAAACATCCTTCTGACATTTAAATCTTAATATTTAATTGACATATTTGGTATTTGCAAAACTAACTACACATGCATGCTAAGTAGCCCACACTGTGTTGCTTGCCCAGCCATTTCAAACCAGTCCTTAACCTTTAGCAAAACACATTACAGTTCTTACCTAGCTTGCATAAATATATAAACACATTAACAAAAGTGAATGCCACGTTATTTAATTTCTTTTTGGCAGGGGCCAAGTCAGACTTGCTGACTGCAGTCGCTGATCTTGTTGCTGTGCCATCTCAAATTACACAACTGAAAATCACAGGGTATGTTTACTTTACCGACCTAGCTATGACTTTCCAGTACAGTCATGGTTGCCTCTTTTCTGATGGCCAATAGTGTGCTGCCTGGTGGAGCCGGCGTTGTACCAGTGCTGTGCGACAGTACTGTTAAGCTTCAATTTCTGCCCTTTTTGTTCTTTTTCCAATCTGTCACAATGTGTAAAACACAAGACATCAGAGAGATGAGCTTCTTTTCTGTTTGTGAGGTATAAAGCCCCCTGCTGCCTGACAGACCTGTGAAAAGGGTTAACAGCAGTAACGAACTGAACTGCAGTTACTGACCATTTTTTCCCCATTCTGTTTTAGTACATAAAATAAAAGGCATGAGAAAGACAAGCCTGTCCTCTGTTGGTGAGGTTTAAAACACGTATGTTCCTTATTCCTTGACACTGCATCCTATTGCTTTGTTTTTCAGAATGAGCATTCATTGGTTGTCAGCTCTACTTCACACACAGTCTGCCCTTCCAACAAAAAAGAAAATCAATCCACTGGAATTGTGATATGGTTAATAAGTGAAATAACCTGTCTGTGAACATTGTTTGGGAAAAATGACTTTTGCCCTGCACAAAATAGATGACTTAAACGATATGCCAAATTTATAGTTAGTTAGTATAAAATCTGTGGAGGGATCATAATACTGTATGTGAGTTTTAAAGAATTCACCCTAAATGTATGTAAACTTCTGACTTCAACTCTAGCTACTAAAGAGCAAATAGAAACGACAGAGCCTAGGTTTTGTAAAGAGATGAGAGGAGCTGATATTCCTACTTTTTGTTTCAGGGGTGTTGTGCAGATACAGTTGAATGATTTTTTACTGTGTTGCTTTACATCAATGTAGAGGGGAATAAACCTTTTAAACTTTTCACATTCCTACATCATTTTCTAATCTTAGGTAATCTAAATGACCCTTACGTCAGTCTGATATAATAGTGATATAATAGTAGAGAATGACAAAATGAGGCTTCATTTTAATAGTCTCTTATTAATAGAAGTCCAAATGAGAAATCGTAAATTCTGACAAAGTAAAAATGATATTAATATGCACTACTCAATCATCACCTTTTGTAGCTCGCAGTTTATTTAAAAAAAATTCCAAAATCAATATAAAAATCATCTATAGGAGATAAGAAAATATCTATACAATGTATTTTTATACTTCTTTGTCAGCTATTTATACTATTGGAGTAGTGATTTTTTTCTTTCATTACAAAACAATGACTGTCAAGAAATCCACATACACCAGAAACCACAGAGGTGACTGATGACTGGAATATTTAAATGTCATTAAACCTCATCCATCTGGTCATGGCAAATTTCTTGCAAAAAATATTTGCTGTCACGGCTTCAATTTCTCTGAAGTAATTTTTTAACACTACTAGTGATGCGTGCAGCGCTAAAATAAAATGTTACAAATGTCTAGATATAAACATCAGTAAACTCATTCCTTACAAACATGTTTTTGAATTCTGAACACATATTTACCACTTCCTGGGGAAATAGCAGTAGATGGACATGTGAGGACCATGCTTTAATTAAAATAATCTTTTCTGCTCATCAGTAAAGTGCCTATCAGGTTGCCGCCTATTTCCAGATCATATTAGGTCATAAGCTTTCAGTTAAGACCAAGATCATGCTTTTAGCCCCATTAGTTTGTGAGTGACTGAATGGCAGACAGACAGACAGTAACATTTAATATATATACTAACTATGCTACTCATCTAAAACAGGCTGAAATCAAGTAATCAAAGTAGGCCTCTGTGTTAATGTTTGCAATTGGCCATCTATTTGAATGTATTTTGTAATGCACTGCATTTGTCATTCCAACAGATGGTTCATCACAAACATTTCTCATCAAAAAATGCATTCCTACAAAATGTTTGTGATGGGCTTCTGTTGGAATGACAAATGCAGTGACTACAAATGTTTGTATGACAAAAACATAGCAACTGGACAGACACACGGACAGACAGACACACACACACACACTTGTCCTCATAATGAGTGTTTTTTTAACTCTTTTGCAGGCTAAGACCAGCTTGTATGTTATTAACTTCAAACTGCAAGGATTTTCAAGTACATACATGAAAAGAAAAAAAAGTACAGTCAGGGCTTCAATTATGGAATAAAATAAATACGAGGTCTGACAATTAAGTTTCCAAACTCATCCTAGAAAAAGTGCTGCATACCTCATTGCTTAATATCACTGCAGTCATCTTCGAAGTGTTCCCCTTGGGAAGCTATGCACTAATGCCAGTGCCTAGCCCACCCTTCAAAGCAATTTTCAAATTCTTTTCTGGAATGGCCATCAGAGCTGTCATCGTATTACGCTTGATGTCCAGAATGCCAACAAAATGTCTTCCTTTCAATATTTCCTTTATCTTTGGGTAAAGAAAAAAAGTCATTGGGGGCCAGATCAGGTGAGTAGGGAGGGTGTTCAATACAGTTATTTGTTTACTGGCTAAAAACTCCCTCACAGACAGTGTCATGTGAGCTGGTGTTTGTTCATTGCTCTAATGTAAGTTCTGACATTCTCACAACGGCACACAAGAACACATAGCAACAGTAATGAATGCCACTCAGTAAGACACCGCCACATGTCAACACGGACACAGCCTGTGAGACACTGATATACCAAGTTTATGAAACCTTACCAAGCTTGATTGTACAGTGGTGCCAATTTAAGCGCATGGTGGGAAGTTCGCAAACTTAATTTTCAGACCTCATATATGCTAAGGTCTGGTGTGTTTATTATTTGAAAAAGTCAAATCCTTATTTACACAACTAAATAGTGTGCCCCATTTTCATTTGATAAACATACATTTTTCACTGCCACAGTATTGTTTTACGTATTTATGTGTTTTTTTTTTTAATTATATAGGGGCAGGAGGGTGGTCCCCTTTGGAATCTAACAAATATCAATGGCTGGAAATTGACTTGGGAGAAAGAACTGAAATAAGTGCTGTCGCCACTCAAGGAAGATATGGAAGCTCAGACTGGGTGACAAGTTATTTTCTAATGGTTAGTGATACAGGAAAAAACTGGAAACAGTATCGACAAGAAGAAAGCATATGGGTATGTATACAATATGATCATTTCTAATTTTGATATCAATAAATGTGTGATTATATTCTGGGACCTGAAAATTGTATGTTATTTACTAGACGCCTTTTTATCTCTTTACTTATGACACAAGTAGTACTAGGGTGTTGTACCATGTTAGCCATTATGAATTGAGAGAAAATCCAAGCAAAATGACACCTTTTATTGGCTAACTAAAAAGATTACAATATGCAAGCTTTCGAGGCAACTCAGGCCCCTTCTTCAAGCAAGATGTAATCGATTACATCTAATTGTAAAATAAATGTAATTGATTACATGTAATTGATTACATCTTGCCTGAAGAAGGGGCCTGAGTTGCCTCGAAAGCTTGCATATTGTAATCTTTTTAGTTAGCCAATAAAAGGTGTCATTTTGCTTGTGACACAAGGAAACTATTCTGTCAGCTTTTCAAAATTATTGTTGGCGACTTACCCATTATATGGATTTTAGTCCAAATAGGTAAGCAGCTTGTTAAAACAGTGGATTGGATTCAGTTATACCATAACAATACCAGCTTACCCGGGTTTGCTTATTCTTGTCCTATTTCAGGATCTTTATTTAATGTTATGTACAAAAAAAGCAACAGGAACACTGGGGTTTCATTCTATTCCAGACATGATTTCAAGTTTTTTTTTTAGTTTTTTATGGCACGTGAAATTGATTGAAGTCTCTCAATAATCAGACTGTCTCTTTAAATGTAATACAAGAAGATGTGGAAAAAGATGATCCGCAGGCGATCACTAATGGGAACAGCCAAAAAAAGAAGATTTTCTAGTATATTAGAGAAAACTTTGGATATAATCTAGTAGGACAAAGTAAACTGTTCAGCTGAGGCATTCGCTTATATAAGTTTTAATTGTGGAAGTTTTCATATTGATAGAGTTTGGAACTATTTTTCAATTATTTTATTTATATAATAGCAACACAAAGTTTATTGCCTTTTATCTGTCATAGCCAAACTACTCCTGTACTGCCACAATCCCACAAACCCTATCTCTGGGGTACATGTGAACAGAAGGGGTGGTCACATTCCTGTGTCAGGATGATTGTTCTTTCTAGGACTATTCTGGCTGTAATGGGTTTGACTCACTTTTGGAATCTCCTAAAAATAAACAGAACAGGTTCTGAGGCACCTTTGGTTTGGACATGTGCAGAGAAGAGATGCTGAGTATATTGGGAGAAGGATATTAAGGATAGAGCTGCCAGGCAAGAGAAAAGGAGGTAGGCCTAAGAGAAGTTTTATGGATGTAGTTAGAGAGGTCATGAAGGTGATGGGTGTGACAGAACAAAATGCAGAGGACAGAAAGATATGGATGAAGATGATCCACTGTGGCAACCCCTAATGGGAGCAGCTGAAAGAAGAAGGAGAAGGTTCTGAGGCACCTAAAGTTCATGAACGTCCTTGTAGTGGTTTTTCCATGTTCCAGGCTATTGTTGCACATAAATAAGTATTATCGAAAGAAGGAAGACCAGTTATGTAACATAATAGAGATAGACAGATGGATAATACTTTATTGATCAATAAAGGGAAGTACACTCATGCATTTCTTAAAAATGTCTCATTGTTTTATGCATAATATTAAAGTTTAAAACAATCCATTATTTAGCAGTTTTACTTGTGAAGTAGCTTGACTATTGTATCCTTTAAAAGTAACAATTTTGTTTCAAATAATTTTATTTTTTTGTAAAATTCCATTACAGACAATAAGACACAAATCAATCAAAGATACAATCAGAACATCCGCTCAGTTATGTTTTAAATTAATCTTGATTCCTATCTTCTACACAAATTGGAGTGCTGTGTGATCAGAAAGCCTAATAGGAAGAAATCCCACAAAGATATTGATAAATAAAAAAGGTTAGGAGAAGCCCAGTCTCTTTGTTATACATTCCTGAGCAATTTTAAAAAAAGTTTAGATTGTTCCTTGTAGATAGGAGTTTTATTAAGTAAAATATGACATTATTTCTAATGAGTTATGGAGGTTGTATTAGTCTTCCAGTTGGATAAGTTAAGACATAGAGTCAGTAATGCAGATATCACATCTCAGATGTTAAGGATTTGCAGTAATTGTACATCCACAATTGTACTAGTAAAAACGCAAATATAATCCCGGTTTACGGCATATCCCAATATATACAGTATGATGAGTTGAAGTGGGTGCTAGAAAATATCATTCAAAATCCAGGCCTTGTCTCAAATATATTTTGGATCTTTCTTAGTTGAAATATACGGAAGCATATTAGGGCCATGGAGAAGAAAAAAAAACAGACTCAGTGAAGAAAAAGAAAGTGTTAAGTTGGCATGTTGACTTTGTTCTCTACATTTCACTTTAAGCCTTTGTTTTTTATCTCTTTACTTTAACTTTGCCATGTCGTAGACTTCATCTTAAAATCAATGTTTCATTTAGAAGATTTTCTCAAACCCCATCATAACTAATGTAGCACATTAAATACTTCGTATTAAGTGTTCGACAATCCACGTTAAACGCTATGTGCTTCTTAAATTGACTTCCTCTTGCACTGAGAGGAGCCGCAGGCAGTGATCGCCACACAGAATACATTCACTTCATGATATTACTGCTGTATAAACATTTAGAATGCTAAGATGTATACCTGATATCATTTTCATGATGAAATGCATTAAAGCATGTATTAAACAAGTGGGGGCACGGTGACATGGAGGTTGCGCTGCTGCCGAGCTCTGCTCTTCATTGTGTTGCCCTTTTCAGTTCATGATGTGTGTGAGCTGCTCCTTCATCAGTTGGTAAGAGAGAGAGTGAGGTTAAGCAAGCAAATTTATAGATTCTCTGTCCAACCCATAGAGCCAATAGGACGTCATGGTACTTAAAGGCTTCTCGTACAAGCCAGTCTCAATACAGACCATACTTCAGATCAATGGGGGAATAGAACATCTTCACACCTGCCCCCCCCCCCCCCCCCCCCCCCAAAAAAAACATTTGTTGAGGTAAAGCTTGGCAGTTAAGCAACCTGGCTTTGTGGGGGGGAAGAGAGAGAGACTATAGCAGAGAAACATTTGTTTCAAGCACTTCCCCCAAATCTGTCGTAAAATTCACTTTCATGACTTAGTTTTGCCTAAGTTACAAATAAAGACATACAAAATATTTATCAACTTATATGCAAAATCTCACTTCACAACACTGAGCTATTGAGATACAGTATTACTACAGTTCTACTGCAAAATTATTTCTGTTTCTCTAAATCTTACACTTAATTTCACTGTAAATATTTGTAAGGCCTTCATAAGTTCAGAAGCACTAGATCATAAATTATACTAAAAAAATACATGTCTTTTTGCTACGATGAGGACGTCATAAGGGTCAGAGCTGCTTTTTACTTAATTTATGCATGCAACATAATTTTTATTATTCTTCCAGATGAAGCCAAGCAGAATAACTACTAGAAAATAAAACAAAATATTAATAAGAAATGTGTCGAAAAACCACACACAGAAATGCATTGTAAGTTACATGCTCTCTATGACATATTTACAATGTCACTTGAAGTCCTAACCGAGTATGAGGGCTCAGGAATCATTTAGAAAAAAAAATTGTCCATATACAATATTTAAATACACCAGCTAATGTATTCACATTGCATCATCTAATTTATAATTTGGAAGCCAACTTCCACTTGCTGCTTTATTCTGGCAATTCTGAATTGTTACTTTTAGGTGACATTCAATTAACAATTAAAAAAAATATGCAGTGTGTTCACACCAAGATAAAGGCAGAACATGCAAAGAAACACATTTAGGGTTTCCTGTTATTACCACCGCAAGTCACTCACCTTAAGAACTCAAACATGCAGATGCTCAGTTCTCAGCCCTTCCTGCTCTTGGGGTTGCAGTTCAACTTGATGATGCCTCAGGACTTTCTTGTCTAACAATTCAAATATTTTATTTTTTTTTCTATGCATTGAACTGTAAAATTGAAACAGAGCTCTTGTATTCTTGATTCAGCTGTGGGTCAGACACAAATAACCCAAGCAGGTCAGTTAAAATAGATTGTTTATTGCTTAAGAACCTATTATTGTTATTTCCTGTGGATTGATTGCATTCACTGAATCATGAAAGGCCATATGTTCATACTTGATTCTCAAACTGTATTCAAAATAGGGACACAGGAGCAATTTTTTATTAAGGGGTGCTGCGTACTACAAAGACTACAGTATACAGTATTCTTACACGATCCACATAGGCCTAAATGACCTGAATACAGTATAGGAATGAGAAATTAGTTTCCATGTGAGGCCCTACTGCAGCAGTGGCCGCCATTCAAATGAACTCTGACACAGATTCAAGTAAGGATCCACAACTCCAGACTTAAGATGTTGGTTCCTACTAAGTGCAAGCATTCTAAAGTCAAGTGTACGTGAACGATGGTACAAGTGTAGGTGACAATTCATCAGAGTACAGACAGTGAGACACAGCTTGTGCTGTTCCTAGCCTTAACCTGGAAATATGAGTGAGAGAGAGGGAGCAGCAACAAGGAATAATACAATTAAAGTCAGTATCAATGTGCACCCTATGATGCTGCCATGTACTGTTGCTCCCAGCTGGTGCTGGATCCTGCTTTGTACCCAAAGCTTCCAGGATGAATAATGTAGCTCCAGCAATTGGATGGATAGATGGAGCCTGTGTCACTATGTGTCAGTTACAGCATCTTTCCATATGTTTTTAAATTCACTGTGGAAGGAGAATTCTGATACCCTAGTAGTAGTCCTTTTAAAAACCACTTTGTGGGGAAACGCAGAAGTTTAATCTCATTGGCTGAAGGAATTTCTGAGCATGCACATCTGTGCTCTAATGGACTGGTGTCACTTCCACTGTTATTTTTTAGCTTTGTGTATGATGCTGCTGGATGAATCATTTCATTTAAAAAAAAAAATCATATTTTCCAGTTGCATTAAAAAAGATTCTTTATTTTTTCTGTCTTTCATAAAGTTTTGTAAAATCTGTGAAAAAATTCTTAAATTAGTAAAGTCATCAAACTAGAGTGCTATATACATTCTGTGTACATTCTGTGCAGAAGTACTCACACCCACCTGCAGCCAATACTGAGCAAGCTCTGCACTGGTGGCAACACGATTCTGTAGCTGTCACCTCAGGAGGAGACGGTCCTGGCACTTGCTGGACATTTTTAGTTGGTCATTTTGTGCCAGGGACGAAACAATTGAAAATGGGTGTTTGTGATAAAGTTATGTTTTTATGCTAATAAAGCTCTTTTCAAAGAATTAATATACATCGGTCCTGCCTTGTGCCCTGTGTTGGCTGGGATTGGCTCCAGCAGACCCCCGTGACCCTGTGTTTGGATTCAGCGGGTTGGAAAATAGATGGATGGATAATATACATCGGATTGCTCTGCACAATAATATAAAAACAATGTGAATTGCCACCACAAAAACTGAAGCTGCAAATTTAACAAAACACAACATTTGTGTCACTGCCAAAACTTTTTGCCACTACTGTATACAAAGTTCTGTACCTGTATAACATTACTAAAAACAAGAATATTAATAAATTTAAATACAAATCTACAGTGTTCAGAACACCACAATCAAAACAGTCCAGTCCTGTCGAAATGCTTCAATATATTTGAGTGTGTTGTAACATAGGCACTGACATAGTATCCATCCATCCATTATCCAACCCGCTGAATCTGAACACAGGGTTACGGGGGTCTGCTGGAGCCAATCCCAGCCAACACAGGGCGCAAGGCAGGGAACCAATCCCGGGCAGGGCGCCAACCCACCGCAGGACACACACACATGCACACACATGCAAGCACACACTAGGGCCAATTTAGAATCGCCAATTGACCTAACCTGCATGTCTTTGGACTGTGGGAGGAAACCCACGCAGACAAGGGGAGAACATGCAAACTCCACGCAAGGAGGACCCGGGAAGCGAACCCAGGTTCCCTGGTGTCCCAACTGCGAGGCAGCAGCACTACCACTGCGCCACCGTATAGTTATAGTAGTGTGTATATATATATATATATATATGTGTATATATAATATATGTATTGTAGAAGGGTACAGCCCGGACACAGACAGGCAGACACGTTGCAGTCCATCACCACACGTTTATTTACACTACTCACTATTTACAGTCACTAAGTGCACCGCCACCAAACACCCCCCACAGTCTCTTCACTATCCTGGCTTCTCCTCCAAGCCGTCTCTTCACTGCACACACACTCAGGGCCTCTCCTTGCCGCCTCCTCAGTCCTCGTCCACCTCCTCACCCAACTCCAGCCTTGATTGCAGGGCGGCGGCTCCTTAAATAGGTGGCTGATTGAGGGCCGCACCCGGCCACCTGCCACAGTATATATATATATATATGTATATATTTTTTTTTCCCTAAGTGGGCAAACTTGGAAATTCACTTATTTTTTACTTCTAGTGAAATCTTTGACTTGCATATAATGAAATATGTGTCTGTGAGAAGTTATATTTAGAAAAGAACTATTCAGAAGGTGCTAATACATTGTCTGTGAAGGTCTCAAACGCCGTTCATGTGCCATTTACTGAATACTGGAATTTAGTCAGGAAGGAAATATATGGTGGGTTCGTAAAAGACTAATTAACATAAGAGTACTGATTACCTGCAATTACTGTATATCCGTTTCTCATGATGCTATAAATCACTGGATATATTCCTGAATTTGCAGTACTAAGTGAATGTGTGTGCAGAGTGGAGCCTATGTAGAAAAAGAAATGATTACTCACCTTTCTATGGTGAGTTAAGCATTCACACTCAGTGATAAAACTCAAGATATGGAGGCATGCCTGCTTTGAATCTCTGAAGCATTCATATCTTTCTGGGCATTTTACATTCTAAATAATATCTTATGGCTGTTACAGTTTTTTAAAGAAAGGTTTAACCATGTACAATAAATGAGACACAATAACAGAGGTATACGAATTTGGGTAATGCATTTATTTAAGTAATGATCATTTGTCCAGCCAGTGATAAGCAAATATTGGACTAGCTAACAAGGTAATGTTTTGTCCCATTCAGATGACCATTACAATTCAATTTTTAATGATCCTTTAAAGCAGAGCAGATTTCATCCCAATACCTTATGGCAGTCAAGGTGCCGTTGTCTAGCCTGTAGAGGTCTGTGTGTCCCTCCATGGATATGCCTCCCCAGACCATCACTGACCCACCACCAAACCGGTCATGCTGAACGATGTTACAGGCGGCATAACGTTCTCCACGGCTTCTCCAGACCCTTTCACGTCTGTCACATGTGATCAGGGTGAACCTGCTATCATCTGTGAAAAGCACAGGATGCCAGTTGTGGACATGCCAATTCTGGTATTCTATGGCAAATGCCAATCAAGCTCCACAGTGCCTGGCAGAGAGTACAGGACCCAATGGAGGACTTTGGGCCCTCAGGCCACCCTTAGGAAGTCTGTTTTTGATTGTTTGGTCAGAGACATTCACACCAGTGGCCTGCCTGCTGGAGGTCATTTTGTAGGGCTCTGGCAGGGCTCATACTGTTCCTCCTTGCCCAAAGGAGCAGATACTAGTCCTGCTGATGGGTTAAGGACCTTCTACAGTTCTGTCCAGCATTCCTAGAGTAACAGCCTTTCTCCTGGAATCTCCTCCATGCCCTTGAGACTGTGCTGGGAGACACAGCAAACCTTCTGGCAATGACACGTACTGATGTGCCATCCTGGAGAAGTTGGACTACTTGTGCAACTTCTGTGTTGTCCAGGTATCGCCTCATGCTACCAGTAGTGACACTGACTGTAGCCAAATGCAAAACTAGTGAAAAAACAGTCAGAAAGGATGAGGAGGGAAAAATGTCAGTGGCTTCCACCTGTAATATCAGGGAGGCTAAAAGACAGTTGGAGAGGAATATAGCAGATAAGGCGAAATAAGACCCTAAGAGATTCTTTCAGTATTTTAAAAAATAAAAATATACATTTTGCTCTTAAAAACTTGGGTTTTGGTTGCTGGTAAGGAACCATGTGGACATTTTTAAAGCTTTTTTCCCTTTAGAAGGGTTTTTTTGCTTTATTTTTTTTCTCCAGCACAAGAGCAAAAGTAGCTGGGTGTTTGGAGGGGCGCTTGGAAAATTTACTTGTACTTGTTATCTGTATTTGAACTAGCCTCCGAGGAGGCAGGGTAGAAAGCAGCAGTAACTGATATCTACATTTGTAAGAAAATAACCGTGTCCTCGGAACAGCGATTCCTTAGTTTAAAAGAAAAGAAAAAGGCAGCAGCTGACTTCAAAGCATTAAAGGGGAAGGCTCAGCGATGCGCAGGAAAGCGGCCAGCGTTAAGACACCGATCAGGTGTAAGGGGCTGTAGGAGCTGATAAGGTTTTAAAGTTTCATTTATTTGTTTATTTTAGATTGAACAGTCCTTAGCGGTCCAGATGTAGAACAGTTAAGCAGGTGACAGCGTAAAGGTTCTTTAATATGGGGCATACAAACAGTGCAAGTGGAGAGCTTTTAAGTAAGAGGAGCGCAAAGTTAGGAGAAGAGACAGAGAAAAGTAAAGTTAACCTCATAGAAAGACAAATAGCAGGCAGCTGAGAGGGAGAACAGTACAGGAGCTTAAGGGGAAAAGGTATAAAATAGCTGTAGCAGATCTTTGTGTTACCGTTTAAGTTAAATTATTTAATTTTTAGAAAAACAAAAAGTTAAGGCAGTTTTACTAATCCCACATCAAATTTTAATAATGAGGCCATTGCAATGCAAGTCCTGTTGGATGTTGGACTTTTTAGATGATGGTTTGGATAAGACACTTGTCTATGAGAGCTACATCTGCAAGAGATGCCAGCTGATCCAGCACCTCAAACTCAGGGTCGCTGAACTGGAGGAGGAGTTGGCTGACCTGCATTGTAATAGAGAATTGGCAGACTTGGCCCAGGGGTCCTTTAGAGAGATAGTGTGCACCCCCAAGCTGGCACGGGAGGAGATTCCAGACCAGACAGGTAGAAATAGGTGGGTCAGGGTCACAAGGCGTAAGGTAAAGGGTGCATACTGTCCGGGGGCATCAACCCCAGAATTAGAAGTGTCAAACTGTTATCATGTCCTTGTGGAGCTGGACAGTGTCTCTGATAATTCTGAGGTGGTAGGCAGGGATGAGGAGCACCAACGGGCCACCTCAAAACTAGTTCCCAAAAAGAGAGAGGTAGTGAAAGTTGGGGACTCAATCATTAGGGGGATTGAAGCACAGGTGTGCTCCAGAGAGAGAGAGAGAGTCTTGCATGGTGTGTTGTCTTCCAGGTGCACAGGTGGGAGACCTCCCTGGAAAGGTGGATAGGCTCTTGGCCAGGGCGGGGGTGGATCCTGTTGTCATTGTCCATGTTGGAACAAATGACATACATAAGGGTAGTCTGTCAGTTCTGCGATCTAAATTCAAGGAGTTAGGTGCCAAGCTGAGGAGCAGAACTGACAAGGTAGTCTTCTCCGAAGTTCTGCCTGTGCCACGCGCCAGTCCAGGTAAGACTGAGGAGATTAGAAGGCTTAACGCATGGCTCAAATCTTGATGCAGGGTAGAAGGGTATAGGTTTATGGGGCGTTGGGACTCCTGTTATAACAGTTGGGACCTGTTCCACCATGACGGGTTACATCTGAACTGGAGGGGCACCAATGCATTGGGGAGGCATATGAGTAGGCTAGTCGAGGATTGTTTAAACTAGGGAATGGGGGGGCAGGAAGTTTAGGACAGGCCAGGTTTAGATCTATACATGGAGGAACAAACAACGGTGTAGAAATAAAAATGCATAGTAATGTAAATTCTAAGCAAACATTTAAATGTAGAAGGAGTAACACATTAAAAATAGCTTGTCTTAATGCTAGAAGTATCAAAAATAAAGTAAGTGAGTTGGAGTTGTAATAACAGGCGCTAGAACAGTAGTGCATAAACATTAGTAGGAACAGTCTATATTAAATGGCAAGGGACTTTGACCTCATTCTTTTTGTTGGTCGTATTTTTCTTTCTTTCAGCCTTTCTTTTGTTGATGTTTACTTGCTGAGCTGACCGTTCTTCGTGGGCTGCCGCCGTGTATTGTGTGTCTTTAATTTTCTGTGACAGTAATACTGTCTTGTACGGCTCTATTCAATAAGGGCGTGCACAAAAAGGCGAGCTTCAAAAGGGTGACCTCAATTGAGCACGGCAAATAAAGGCGTTCGTAGAAAATTTAGTTCAAATGGCTCTGAAATATGTGAAGAGCAACAAAGGTGTAGATCTTTATTTACGCACGCCTTTATTCGCTGCGCCCAATTGAGGTCGCCCTTTTGAGGCTCGCCTTTTTGTGCGCACCTTTATCGAAGGATGCCTGTGTGCGCCCTTATTGAAGGATACCGTCTTGTACGTCCGCTGGCTTGTACGTCCGTAATATACCTTTAATTTTCTCTGGCGGTAATACAGGCGTGCGTGTCGGTAATATGCCTTTAATCTCCTCTGACAGTAATACTGGCTTGTATGTGGCTGTAATATGCGTCACTGTATTGTGTACCTTTAATTTCCTCTCGCAGTAATACTGGTTTGTATTTCCGTAAAACGCCTCTAACTTTCTCTGACAGTAATATCGCGCATCGCACCGTGCCCCGCGCATGCGCACTTCACCAGAAGACACCCACACATGGACACCTGGACGCACACAGGGATTTTATATATATAGATAAGATTGAGCAACACCTGGCAAGGACAGGAGTTATTCTGAACAGTGTGGCGGATGGCCGGTTCCCATGCCCGGCCGGGACACCCCTTCACCGTATATTCAGGGGAAGCAGCCCTGGATGGTGCAATACCTCCCCCTGGACACTGGATGGCCGCTCCCCTGGGTTGGAGCGGTGCTTCAGCTTCCCGCAGGGCTCCATGAGAGATGGAGTTCTCCACAGCCCTGTTGGGAATCTTGGGTGGCCGCCAGGGGGTGCTGCATGGGGCCCGGAGCCTGACTGGACAAATCTTCAGCCCCACCCGGAAGTGCAACTGGAAGCAGGTGATCAAACACCAGGAGTGCTTCTGGGTGGGCTATAAAAGGGGCCAACAACCACCACTCAGTGGCCAGATTCAGGAGGAGGAGGACGAAGCTAGACAGGAGGAGTGGTGGTGCCAGAAGGGACTGTTGTGTTGGTGAATTGTGTTTTGGGACTGTGTTGTGCCTGTGGGTTTCACGGAGAAGACGTGCATAACAGGTGAAGAAAAATAAATATTTTATTTTACACGTGCCTCAGTGTCAGTCTGTGTCGGGTCGGGTGCAATATAGCGCCTTTGTTACAACAGTCAGCATGGGTTCAGAAGAGGGAGGTTGTGTTTTACTAACATGCTGGAATTCTATGAGGAGGCAACAAAAGGATCAAAGTGGGGTTTATGATATTATTTATCTTGACTTTCAGAAAGCATTTGATAAGATGCCACATGAGAGGTTGGGCATCAAATTAAAAGAAGTGGAATTTCAGGGTGGTGTTTGTAGATGGGCGCAAAATTGGCTCAGACACAGGAAGTAGAGGGTGATGGTGCGAGGAACTTCATCAGAACTGGCTGATGTTAAGAGTGGTGTCCAGTAGGGGTCAGTGCTAGGGCCGCTGCTATTTTTAATATATATAAATGATTTAGATAGGAATATAAGTAACAAGCTGGTTAAATATGCAGATGATACCAAGATATGTGGATTAGAAGATAATTTGGAATCTGTTATATAATTACAGAAGGACTTGGATAGCATACAGGCTTGGGCAGATTTGTGGCAGATGAAATTTAATGTCTGTAAATGTAAAGTATTACACATAGGAAGTCAAAATGTTAGGTTTGAATACACAATGGGCGGTCGGAAAATTGAGAGTACACCTTATGAGAAGGATTTAGGAGTCATAGTGGACTCTAAGCTATCGACTTCCAGACAGTATTCAGAAGCTATTAACAAGGCTAACAGAATGTTAGGTTATATAGGATGGTGTGTGGAGTACAAGTCACAGGAGGTTCTGCTCAACCTTTAAAATGCACTGGTGAGGCCTTATCTTGAATACTGTGTGCAGCTTTGGTCTCCAGGCTACAAAAAGGACATAGCAGCGCTGGAGAAGGTCCAGAGAAGAGCAACTAGACTGATTCCAGAGCTACAGGGGTTGAATTATGAGGAAAGATTAAAAGACATGAACCTATACAGTTTAAGCAAAAGAAGATTAAGAGGTGACATGATTGAAGAGTTTAAAATTATGAAGGGAATCAGTACAGTGGATCAAGACTGTTATTTTAAAATGAGTTCAACAAGAACACGGGGACACAGTTGGAAACTTGTTAAGGGTAAATTTCGCACAAACATTAGGAAGTTTTTCTTTACACAAAGAACGATAGACACTTGGAATAAGTGATCAAGTAGTGTGGCAGACAGTAAGACGTTAGGGACTTTCAAAACTTGACTTGTATGTTTTTTTGGAAGAAATAAGTGGATAGGACTGGCGAGCTTTGTTGGGCTTAATGGCCTGTTCTCATCTAGAGTGTTCTAATGTTCTAATGGTAAACCATTCCTGTTTTGAGGGTCGTCTCATTGTTGCCCCTCTAGTGCACCTGTTGTTAATTTCATTAACACCAAAGCAGCTGAAACTGATTAACAACCCCCTCTGCTACTTAACTGACCCGATCAATAGCACAGAAGTTTAACTGACTCAATGCTGTACTCTGATTAAAAAGTTTCCTTTAATTTTTTTGAGCAGTATATAAAGTTTCATTATCTGCCAAGCCTGGTTCAAATCACAAAACTGGTTGGAACAAAAACCTGCAGCCACTGCAGCCTACCCGGACTGTTAATGGAGGACCACTGCTTTAAAGCATTCTACATTATGACTCTTGTACTCTGTATGCAAATTAATGTGAGCCAGTGCATAGAAAATGTTCATATTTACACCAACATGCACAAACATTGACAAGGAATAATATGCTTTTGTTCAGACTGATCTGGAAAAGACAATTTTATGGAAATCATCCATTTAATGCAATGACTGTTGAAGTGATCATTCATCATGTAAAATGCTTTTTGGTATTTTTTTTAACAGTAATGTTGTATTTTCAGATAAAGAATGAAGTAAAAATATGAAAATGTACAATGAACTTGTTTTTCATAGGTTTTATTTTACAAGTTAAAAATAATAAAAAATGAATTCTGCTTTGTAAAGGTTTGTTTAAAGCTGTGAATTTCTATTTTATAAATAATGAACAACCAGTTTTAAATAAACGTAAATTAATATGTGCAATTTGAATTCAGATTTTGAAAGTTTAAAAAATACTTTGAAACTAAAATGTCTGGAAAGGAGGACTGTGGAGATAGGAGTTTTAAGGTTGTATTTTTTTTAAAAGAAAGAACTTTCTGTATATAATATTTGTGAAGAATTCTTTAAAATCCACCTTATAATCTTCAAAACCCTCATTGCTTCTTATATTAAGAAGTGACTCTACAGTATTTCCTGATGTCCCAGCACTAGCAGTAAAATATATGAAAAGAGAAAAATGTGGCAAGAGATAATGCTTAATATTTTATGTTGAAGCAAGCAAAATATAAAAAACTATTCAGTAGAAGGTACACGAAAGTCTACATAGTTTAGCCAAGTGGATACCATATCACATCATTACAACGGTATGCTTGATACGCTGTTGAGTGAGACGGGGTGGAGTACATAGCACTGCCCAGGTTCAGTTAAACTATAAGTTCTTCATTTTGTTTAAAAGTAAACTTTATATATACTGTATTTTTATAAATACATATTTTGTCTATAGTATCATTTTTGTCATAGCACAGATGCTAAATCAAACTCCAGGGACTTTTTGAAACCCAGACAAAAAGCACACTATAAATCATATTGTTTACTTTCTTTTAGGACCTCAAAGTTTATTAGTAATTGTTCATTTAACAGATAACCTGCTCCATCTGATCAATTCTTTCACATAATATTATCAGACACATTTAATTTAAAACACAGGTCTATAGTTTGTGGTCAGATTAAGCACAATCATAGTTGGTTGTCAGTCAATCAAACCGGAATTTGCTGTTAACCAAAACCCCACATCCTTGGGATGTGAAAGGAAAACATACATTACTCAGAGAAACACCTGTGTGGACACAGGGAGAATATGCAAACTCTACACAGACTGTGACTGAGTACAGGATTGAAACCTACTTAAATCTTTAGCAACAACAACACTAAAATCTGCACCACTCTGCTGCCCTAAGTAAGCTCTTTATAAACACATATACCAGCCGTCCCCCGTGGCTTCGCCTGCGTAGAAGTGAAACAGAATAGTGAGGTGGGCCCCACCTGGCTCCCTACTCCTGACGTTATGATTCCCCCTCCTCTCTGCCTGCAGCCTCTATCTCGGATTAGCACAAATATATCGCGCCTGCAAGTGAACTATGATTCTTAGCATGATGAGAAAAGTCGCAAAATCAATCGGAATGTTCAAGCAAATTCTAGAAAAAAACTCGATCTAAGTCCGTTAAGTAGTTTTCTCGTTTACTAGCTAAGCTGAGGTAAGGTAAATGCCCCGAGGCTGGTGTGTGAGTGAGGAAGTACCCGCCCCCCCTTTCCTTGGCCTGTTACATGTTCCTCAGATTCGCGCAAATAAATCGGTACCGCAAGCGAATTATGATACATGAGAAAAGTCAAAAAATCAACCGGAATGTTCAAGCAAATTATAGAAAAAAACCTGAATCCATTAAGAAATTCTCTCATGAAAAAGCAGACAGACATACAGACAGACAAACAGATGCTGGATTTTGTGTATGTGTATATATATATATATATATATATATATATAATATAATATAAGCACGCGGCTGGGAGGTGGTACCCAGCCGGGACACCCAAGAGGACTAGAGGAGGGCTCATGCCTCCTCCAGACCACAAGGGGGGCGACCGCCCTGGTTGCTGTGGGGACCACGGGTACAGAGCTTTGAAGCTCAACCCTGTAGGGGCCCGTGGTCACCGCCAGGGGGCGCTCCAATGCCTGGAGAGCCCTGGACCTCAGCACTTCTGCCACACCAGGAAGTGCTGGGGGGAAGAGGAGCA
Organism: Erpetoichthys calabaricus; assembly: GCF_900747795.2. NCBI lineage: Eukaryota > Metazoa > Chordata > Cladistia > Polypteriformes > Polypteridae > Erpetoichthys > Erpetoichthys calabaricus. The sequence goes on along the minus strand of NC_041400.2, from coordinate 33,652,072 downwards.
GGGACACCCGGAGTGCTTCCAGGGATGCAGCCAGCACTTCCGCTACACTGGGGCGTGTCTGTGGAAGATTGCCGGAGCACACCTGGAGCACATCCGGGGGACAATAAAAGGGGCCGCCTCCCTTCATTCAGGGCTGGAGTCGGGTGGAAGAGGACAAGATCTGGGAGAGGAAAGAGGCAGCCTGAAGAGATGAAAGGCAGTGTGTGTTGGCCTGAACTATTGGGGTGATTGGTGCTGCAGCACTGGGTTGTGCACTTGAATATTTGTAAATAAACGTGTGTTGGACTTTAAATGATGTCCGTCTGTCTGTGTCCGGGCTGCTTCCCACAATATACATATATATTTGATAAGCAGCCCGGACACAGACAGACGAAAACCATATTAAAATCCACCACACGTTTATTATACATAATAACAGTCCAATAAAGTGCACAACCCAGTGCCTCAAGCACCAAACTCCCCCAAAGTCCAGGCCTCTCTCAGTCTCTGCCTGCTCTTCAGGCCGCCTCCACTCTCCTGCACACAAACCTTGTCCACTCCTCACCCGACTCCAGTCCTCCTTTGCAGGGAGGCGGCCCCTTTTATAAGTACCCGGATGGGCTCCAGGTGATCCCCGACACTCCCCAGACACTCCCCTGTGTGGCGGAAGTGCCGGCTGTGTTCCCGGAAGCCCCCCAGGTGTTCCTAGTCTTCTTCCCCCCAGCACTTCCTGGTGTGGCGGAAGTGTTGGGGTTCCGGGTCCTTCAGGCATGGGGGCGCCCCCTGGCGGAGACCACGGGCCCCTATAGGGTTGGGCTTCCAAGCCCTGCACCCATGGCCCCCAAAGGAACCAGGGTGGTCGCCCCCTCGTGGTCTGGAGGAGGCATGCGCCCTCCTCCTGTCTTCCTGGGCGTCCCGGCTGGGTGCCACCCCCAGCCGCGTGCCACAATATATATATATATGCTAATTTTAATAGAACACTATTACTTTCAACTTATTTAAATTACACTGTTCTTGATAATTAAAGTATTTTGAGAACTGTACTCATGATCTTTTAATATTCCTTATTATATCTTCCTCCAATTTGCATATCAAAAGAAAATCTGTGGTGCAATATTTAGGTCTAGTTCATTTTTGTGAAAAAATTTGTCTTATTTTTCATTAACTCAAACAATTAATAATAGTCAAAATCCAAACTTTAAATGATAAAACATTTGAAATCACAATATTTGGTTACATTAGTTGGGCTGTATTACATATTTATGTCAGATGTATTAAATTCTGAATCCGTTTAGGGTTGTAAGCTTCCAAAATGCAAGTTGCTGTTGTCACAAAAGCCACAAAGAGCCATAGCAAGGTTTGGTGCAGCCACCCGTGTATTTGGTTTCCTGGCTGCAAATTGAGAGTAATGACAGCACTTGTTGTGCACAAAACCGAGTCCAAAACAGAACTGAGGGAATAGGGAAAAGGTGGAGGCTTTTAAAGGGGAAGACAGGACGTGAGGTCAAAGGGGTCGGGCTCATGAAGGTCTTCAGCCATAGGCTGACATCACAGGGGCCGGAGCCGGCAAGGTCTTCTTCCATAGGCTCGGACTCGAAAGTGACGTCAAGAGGGCCAGGTGGCCTCTCCCGTGAATGGTCTGCAGGAAAGGGAGAAAAAGAGTCAGTGCACTCTGCCACATCCCGGTATGATTCGGAACTGCCCTTATTCAAGCCCTTTAGCTGCCTCCCATGCGCATGTGTGTGACAGTGTCTATTACATAACAATGGCAATTTTTATCACTAACTGTCTATACTGCATTTGAATACTTTCAAAGGGCTCAGAATGCAGTAAAAATCTGATATTCTGAGACCAGTCCAACCTGTTATTGATTACAGTACTTGTAGTATGGACTACCTCTACATCCACTCCTCGAATAGTGACCGGACAATTTAGATACCAAGCCAGTTTAGAAGGAGCAGTTAATATGCATTCACTTAGGATATGGAAAAAAACTTGGGTACCTCAAGATTAATCACCGACACATCTGCAAAAATACTGTGGCATGGTAGAGAACTGAACTCTACCCAACTCATTGCATTCCCAAAGTGCAGCAAACTTAATTCAATATCTTTTTGAAAAATAGTCTTCATTCAGGCTCAGAGCATTTGCACAAGTTTACCACTTTAATGCAATAACAGAAATACAGTAATCCCTTGCTATATCGTGCTTCGCCTTTCGCGGCTTCACTCTATCCCGGATTTTATATGTAAGCATATTTAAATATATATCGTGGATTTTTTGCTGGTTCCCGGATGTCTGCGGACAATGGGCCTTTTAATTTCTGGTACATGCTTCCTCAGTTGGTTTGCCCAGTTGATTTCATACAAGGGACGCTATTGGTAGATGGCTGAGAAGCTACCCAACTTACTTTTCTCTCTCTCTCTCTTGCGCTGACATTCTCTGATCCTGACGTAGGGGGATTGAGCAGGGGGGCTGTTCGCACACATAGACGATACGGACGCTCGTCTAAAAATGCTGAAAGATTATCTTCATGTTGCTCCATTCTTAGCAGCTGCTTTGTGAAGCGAATTAAAAGCTGCACGGTGCTTCGCATACTTAAAAGCTCGAAGGGCACGTATTGATTTTTGATTGTTTGTTTTTCTCTGTCTCTCTCTCTCTCTTTCTCTGCTCCTGGCGGAGGAAGTGTGAGCTGCCGCCTTCAACAGCTTTGTGCCGCGGTGCTACGCATACTTAAAAGCCAAACAGCCCTATTGATTGTTTGCTTTTCTCTCTCTTTCTGACATTTTGTGCTCCTGATGCGCACTCCTTTGAAGAGGAAGATATGTTTGCATTCTTTTAATTGTGAGACGGAACTGTCATCTCTGTCTTGTCATGGAGCACAGTTTAAACTTTTGAAAAAGAGACAAATGTTTGTTTGCAGTGTTTGAATAAAGTTCCTGTCTCTCTACAACCTCCTGTGTTTCTGTGCAAATCTGTGACCCAAGCATGACAATATAAAAATAACCATATAAACATATGGTTTCTACTTCCCGGATTTTCACCTTTCGCGGGGGGTTCTGGAAAGCAACCCCCGCGATGGAGGAGGGGTTACTGTAGTTAAACCATACATTATATACAGTAATGTGCAAAAGTTAGGTTAAATATACAGAAAAATAAAGAAATTTCAGTTTAACACAAACAAATTGTGACAATGTATATTAATTTTAATTGAGATCTGACCAGTTGACATTTGAGGAGCAGAATACAAAATGTAGAACCTGGAAAAAATACTGTAAACCCCTGAATGATTCAATGCCAGTTACAGCAGCTTAAAATATAGCAGTGGGAGCAAACATCACAGAATGCCAAGAAGAGAAACAGAACATCAGTCAACATCAAATGATTGTCATACTTATATATTTGTAAAAATAACTGAATAAAGACAGTTGCATTATATACAGCTAATTAGACTTAAAGTAATACATTTTCATCCTGGATTTCAATACAGAGAGCAAAGAGACATCTCCTACAGAAGCAGGAAGATCACATTTATCAGCCCAGTTGTTTTTTGATCCTTGGAATCCTGAGATGATGGGAAGTTTAAGATCATAATGTACATTACAATGTGTATACATAGATGATAAATTTAAACAGAAGTCAGAGTTTTAAGACTTCAGAACAGGGGGTTATGTACATTAATTGTATTTCCTAGTTCGTGTAACGATTCTTGCAGCTGCATTTTATATTCAATAAAAGCTACAAGCAGACATCTTCTGAAAATAGCAGTAGTGAATTCTACCAGAAATAAATGCCTCACTTACATTCACTGTATCCTCTGTACTCAAATGCATATTCATTTTCCTATTTTTAGTTCATATACAGTATAGCCTTATCAAACTTTAAGACTTTCTGGAATAAAAATAAAAAAGAAAGTGTTTTCATGTCTTTAAGTCAATCATGAGATTCCAGTAACACAGGAATAAATCAGTTATTAATAAACATATTTTACGTGAAGCATAACATAAAACTTGATTACATCTTTAGCTATAACTAGATGTTCATGGGTTAAAGTGGATGTTTATTAAAAGATATTTATTAGCTCAGCCATTCCATACATCAATATTAATTTAAAACCACAAATGTGTTGCCCAATGCAGAACTATTTATTGCTTAGATGCACTTTCTTGTGGGTAGTCATAAATCAAATAAAGAACTTTAGAAATGCTCTGTGTTGAAATCTGCCAGAATGCTATGAAAAATTATAATTTGAAAAGGATTAATCATAATGTAAATGAGATTAGTGCTTTTGGCAAGAATTAACAGATGTGCAATGTGTACAGTAATTCTGTCAAATAGTTTGCCACATTATTTACAGAATGATAGCAGATTCATGAACCTCTAAAGACATATTGAAAGTGTCTTATTGCAGTCACTTTGTTGTTTTGTTTGCTTTTATGTGTGCAAATGTGAGCTAGCAAATTCCTCATAATTAGTTTCATTTAGGTGCTTACTGCTGAAATGTTCCAGCGTGATTGATCAAAATGCCATCCCTGTGTCTCCTCACAATAGTGGTCTCTTCAAACAGCTGAAAACAGATTCAGTGTGAACACAGAATCCTTTGCTGTCAGGAACATGCAGAGAACAAGAGAGAAATGTGACACTGATGTTGATGAAACACAGAGACTCTGCATGTCCTGCTGGAGATTTGATATTACAGGGTAAATTTGTTCTAATTCCTGTGATAAACAGCAGTCAGCACAGATCTGCTCAGACACTTAATCCATTCTACCAGGCGTATTTTTTTGAACAATTTTTACAACTACATTGAGAAAATGAATAGCTACCAAATATAAAACTCATAACATACATGAAGCATTTTTATCTGCTCACAAAAGAATCACGATTTGTTCAGCCCTACACTAAAGGGTTTTTTCATGCCACTTTATTAGGCACAGCAGTCCAGTTAAAAAAAAAAACCTTTTACCTGCAAAACAGTCAAAATGCTTTGAGGCATGGATTCAACAAAGTGTTGGAAACACTACTAAAGATTTTGGTCCATTCTTACCCTCAATTTTATTCTACACATAAACAATACACACGCACACACTACCGGTCAAAGGTTTGGAATAACCTAGAAACTTTCACAGTTTTGATAGAAGCTGATACTATTTTTAATCTAGATACTATTAAAGTGATTTAAAAATACAGCCCAGACATTAACTTCTAACGTTGTCTCTTTGGCCGTTACTGCTTGAATTTTTTTTAAGTTATCATTCACATACTAGCTGTTTAAGCCCGTGTAAAAAGCCCGGGGTCCCAGAAACTATTGAAATTGTCAGGAAAAAAAAACTGAAATGTAAAGATGTCAAGTAATTGAAAGAAACTACTCTAGGTGTCTCTCTCCTAGGAGGTTTTGTGTTGCCAACGTGCTCGCATCGCTTGTGCATTAGCGGCTAAGCGACTTTGTCTTTCTTCGGAGGTTTCATTTTGGTGACATGCTCGCCTTGCTTGTGTATTAGCGGCTAAGCGAGTTTCTGTTTCCTTGGAGGTGGAGCCCTTACCCCAACTCCACCTCTCACTTCTGGGCCGGACAGACGGACACACACACTTCCATGTGTAGATGTTTATATATAAGGCCCGGTTTCCAGCAGCTATTATTCCAGTGTCCTAATGGTCAGATCCCATAGCTTATTGTTAGTCACATTTAAAGAATAATTGGTTATTAGAGAAATCTCTGTAAATGCATTATGGCACCGTTGAAACCTGTTATTCTGTTTAGTAAACTAATTAAATTGTCTTTCCTTGGGTTTCAAGGAATTGGCATCCCTAAAGTTCATTTCAGGGTACAAAAATGGTGAAAATTAAATGGCTTTCAAAAGGGACAGGTCAATCTATTGTTCCTTTGCAAAACTAAGGCTATTCCATACGACAAATTGCCAAGAAACTGGAAATTTCATGCAAAGATTTCTAAGATTTGAGAAATGAGGGCAAACTGGATCTAACCAGGATAGTAAAAAAGGGAAGTCAAGATGCACAACTGCATGAAAAGATGAGGATTTCAGGGTCTGTAGTGTAAGAAACAACCCCCTTATAGGTCCTCAGCTGACCTATTCCTTAAATGCACTTCAAATACCAGTGTCCTCTGTAGCAGAGAAAAGACAACTCCAGGATGCTGACCTTATTACACTTTTCCAGTCATCTTTTATCCGATGTCTGTGTTCTTTGGCCCATTTTAACGTGTTATTTTATTTGCCAGTTACATATGTTGGCTTTTCTTTGAAACTCTACAGACGTCTTTTCACTGTTACAGATGACACTTTTTTTTAGGTCTTCAGCGCAAACTCTGAAGCCACATACAATATTATCAGTACTTTGAGCTTTCTTTTGTGTAGCATGAAGTAGTCTTTATTAGAAGAGTTTTCAGTATTGAAAGGATCCATTATGCATTTCACAGGTCACATTTAATAGATATTTTCCTGTTCAAGGAGTCCCACATGTTAGAGCAGATAGGCCTAATACTACTGATTAAAATACAGAAGACAAATTAGTTGTGGTTGAAGAGCCACTGCTGCGCACCACTGAACTTTTCTATGGTGATATAAATTATACTGTGCATTGCAAATCATACAATTTTTTGTGTATGAGTTTTAGTTTCACGTGAGTAGAATATGTTTTGGCATTATCAACACAAGCTTAATCATTAATAAAATTAAAATAATAATAAAACAAGCTATCATTAAGCAGTAGTTTGTTGTAGCTGACCCTAAAGGCAAAGACTAATCAAATAAATAAAGTCTTAGCTAGCTTTTCAGGGAAACTATTCTTGATACTTGAGAAATGATAATGGCCTAAAATGGTCTTGGGGCAAGGTTTGAAGTTTTATTTGTACATTAAGGATTGTTAATGATACCACAACCCTAAAATGGGTAAGTATACTCTTAAAAATAAAGGTGCCAGAGCGGTTCTACAGAACGTTGCGATTGGGGATTCCAAAAGACCCATCCACATGAAACTTCCAGAAAAAACCTTTATTTATTTATATCTGTAACAGGCTCTGTACAGAAAATAACCATGAATAGATGGTAACATCTATTAAATAAAATAATTAAGTAAAATACCAAAGGCTGCATACACTCACACAGGTTAAATCCAGATTTTCTTAATCTGTTAGTGTTCTGCTAGTTAGCCTACCATTCACTAAATATATTGTTTCTTTTTCACAAAGCCCGTTAAAGAATCAGTATTTTTAAGAGTGTAGGCTCAGATAATGGGTGACTGGTTTGTTAATGAAAGCAAAGTTAATGCTAGCAAGCACTAAGACTAGCACTCAGCTATAATCTCAAATACAAGGTTATTTGCCTCTGAGAATCCTGGTTAACAGAGGTAGACTTCTCAACACATAACCTGATTATGTGGCCATGTAAACCCTTTACCCAGTTACTATTAAGGATTCTGTGGTTTGCGCATATCCGTTTAAAGAGTCCACAAAATAATCCAGATGCAAATGTTCAAGGGGTCGCATTATTCTTTCTCCTGGCAGAAATGATCTGTCATAGTTTTTCAGGAATCTCTAAATTTATGTTGTTGAACTAAACATACAGTACTAAACTCAACAGAGTAGTGTGTTATGTAGCCAGATTACCTTTTCGTGTAAAGAATAGCCTAACACAGTACTCATCTTATTGAAGTAAAAATGCCTGCATTATTTTTATTATTATTTTTGCCTGCATTATTTGTATTCCAGCAGAACTGGGTGTATAAGGTAAGAAGTACAAATACCGGTCATTTGCAGGGTTCAGTCACACTGCCAAGCAGAAAACAGTGTGCTGCATGCAATTCGGTAACAGATACCTGTAAATAAAGCATCAAGTTGACTAAACATATTTATAAATAACAAATTTATTACAGACATCATGCTTATTTTTGGATTCATGGTGGCTGATGATAAAATGTAACTGTTTTTTGCACAGTTTAATGACATTGGAGTGTTTTAACAAAGGAGAACTCAAGAATATTACTTGCACAAGTAAACACAAATTTCTTTAAGAAGCCAGGTTTCTGTCTTAACCACGTTACTCACTTTAACCCAGTTGTTGGTGTCCATGCAAACTCAAGGATTGACTCCAGATAGTCAAAGTCTTTTAACTAATATGGTGTTCTCAATTTAACACAGCCTTTTTTTGAAAAAATCAGCTTAGGCGATTTTTTTAAATGCACCTCAGAAAGCATTTTACAGAAAAATATACAAAAATAACAAAGCTGTCTCTCGAGTCATGCCACTACATGTTTTTGTATCAGGATGGGTTTTATTTTTCACCTTACATTGATTCTTTAAGGAATATTATATAAAGAAACTCACTAGTTAATCAATTTCCTAGGCCTGCTTAATCCATTTCAGAGGTTGCAGAAAAGCCGAGTCTTTCCTTGCTGCATTGGGTGCAAGGACAGAATCAGTCCTGGGCAGCATGTGTGTCTAAAGAAAGATACTGGAGATGTTTATTATATTCTAGAAGTGGCCAAGTTCTTTGGACTCCGCTAAACTAACAGAAAATTAGGACATCAGCATTTATGCATAATTAAAGCCACAGCTGGAATAAAGAAATGCATTCAAGCACAACCCTGTGTCAATAGCCCTTCAGTTGTTCAGAACTGAATGAATAATATGATCATCAGATTTTCCAAATTTAGCGTTTGTAATGAAAATGGAAATGAAGCCCATTAATATTTTTTAAATGCTTACTACTTGATCTACCATATACCAAAAGAATACATATGCATATATTTCTAAACAAGACGAGAGGGAAATATTAAAGGGTTGGGGTTCCAGCCTGAATACCCTGTTTACTAATAGAGTATTTAATAGCTTTTCTAAGGCATTGATAGAGTGTAGGAGGTAGCTGACTTTAGCTGTGTGTTGCAGTCAGACACATTGACTTCTTACTCCAGGGTCCTTAAAAGGCAAAGAGAAATGGAAAGGCCCATCTAGGTAATCTCAGAACTGGTGTCAGATCTCCATCTGGGGATTTTCTTTAGTCTAGTCTCAGAAAAAAAAAAAGTGTGTGTGTGAACATCTGTGCCAAACTGCAATTGTTCCCTTGCTGTGCCTTCAAAGTGAAACCTTCATGAGATTCACCATGCTCATGAGAAATTTGGATTAGGAGTCTTCAACGATTTATGCATTTTAGCCCCCACCCCCCCTGAATATGAACTAACCATTTTTGATGCATGTGTGTTTGTGTGAGACAGGATGTGATATTCTGCTTCAACAGCCCCATGGCATTGCTCCTCATTGGGACATCTGGGAGTTCATGGACCGAGGAGGAACCAGTAACTAGTGAGGAGACAAACAGAAATATTCATGTGAAAAAAAGTGCAGTGAATATCAAAAATTAACCTCCATGTAAACAGTTTCTGTAAGTACTCAATAATTAGTTAAAACTGAAAAATTCAATTTCTCCATCTAGAACATGAAACCATCCCTGCAGGACTCCACTAATTTGGACTTTATGGCAGAGTTGCCAAACACTTAGAGAGAAGCCCACTTAGAGTTTGTAAAAATGGACCTCATGGGCTGTCAGACTATGAGAAACAAGATTCTCTGGTCTGCTGACACCATAAATGAACTGTTTAGCTTCAGTTCTAAACATGTACTTCTTTGGCTGATGCCTTTATTCAAGGTGACTTACAGCATCTGAAATACAATTAGTTACATTTTTTTGTTAGTCCATTAGGAGCACAGGCAGGTGAAGTGACTTGTTCAGGGTCACAAAGATTCAATAGTGGGTATTGAACCCACAACCTCAGAGTTTGAAGTTCAAAGCCTTCACCACTATATCGCATTGCCTGTCTAAGCGTCACATCTGGAGGAAAACAGGCACCACTCATCAAAGTATCTATCTATCTATCTATCTATCTATTAGAGAAATACCAGTTCAACAGTGAAGTGTGGTGGTTGAGTTATTTTTCAGTGGCTGGGAATGGGAGACTAGTCAAGGTTGAGGAAAAGCTGAATGGAACAAACTACAGAGATACCTTTAAACAAAACCTGCTCCAGAGTGCACTGTGCCTCAGTCTTGGCCGAAGGTTCACCTTACAACAAAACGGTCGCAACAAAGAACAAAGCAAAGTCATCACAGGGGTAGCTTAGGGTACAACTCTGTGAATGTTCTTGATTGGCCAATCCAGAACCAGGACTTGCATCTAATTGAACATTTCTGCAGAGACCTGAAAATAGCTGTTCACCGATGGTCTCCATCCAACCCTGACAGAGCATGAGAGGATCTGTGGAGTGAATGGCAAAAAATCCCCAAATCCATGTATGTGGTGCTTGTCATTTCAAGCCCAAGAAAACTCCAGGATGTAATTGCTGCCTAAACTGCTTTAAGAAAGCACTGAGTAAAGGGTCTGAATACTTATGTCAGTGTGATATTTCAGTTTATTTTTAAAAAATATGAAAACCTTTCTAAAAGCTGCAACATAACACAATTTGAAAATAGTGAAGGGGTCTGAAAACTTTCTGAGGGTATTGTATACTGTATGTACAGTAGCAAAATATGCTGTAGAAAGCATTAACACAGATTTCACTCACAACATGAGTGAAAGTGAATGAAGTGCACCATATTTATTAGTATGGAAGCTAGAACCCTATAGATTGTGAGCTTTAAAATTACAGGTTTATGCAAAGATGGTCATGTGATGGCACATCATATTTTTAAACATTTTTTTATTAACAGCACAAATGTGAAACAATGGATAGCAATGCCACTTCACTGTTCTTGAAGACTGGGTTGAAATCAGTTAGTCATTTTCTAACCTGCTTAGTCCTGCACAGGGTCACATGGGTCTGCTTGAGCCTATCCCAGCTAACATTCAGTGCAAAGTAGAAACAAACACTGGAAAGGGTGCTAGTCCATCGCAGGGTGAACACACACATCCACATTCCAACCACACACTAGGGCCAAACCACCTAACCTGCAGGTCTTTGGACTGGAGGAGGAAACTGGAGCACCTGGAGGAAACCCACGTAGACACAGGGAGAACATGCAAACTCCACTTGGGGAGGACCGGGACATGAACCCTGGTCTCCTTACTATAAGACAGCAGTGCTACCACTGTGCCACTGTGAAATCTGTTGTGTTATTTATTGTTGTGGCTGTGCCTGTGTGTAGACAAGCTCTTTATGTGCTGGTGAGAAAAAAGGATATGTAAGGACACAGCAGTTTAGATAATCACCCAGGACTTTATAGCTGAAGTAAATACTCCTACTTCACTCGGGCATAAGCAAGTCAGCACAGGTCTTAATTAACTTGAGATACACACCACTAAATGTCTAGAGTTTAAACGTTCTCTCTGTGTCTGAGAGTGTTCTCCTCCCAGCTCACATCGAGGAGATGTGCAGATTAGCTAACTGGTGATTCTAAATGTGTCCACTAGAAGTGAGTGTGGATGTATCCACTGGTTTGCCTTTGTGATGGACTTGTGTTCTGTCCTGTCCAGGAGTGGTTTCCACCTTACATCCAGTGGTAAGTTAAATGAATGGACAGCTAATGTTAGCAGCCTCTCTGCCTGATGGCCAAATGTTCTCTGTGATTTGTATTTTACTGTTTGTGACTTAAATGCAAATCCACCTATATAGATGCTTAGGATGAAGTTGTCTACTTGAAGAGAAGCTGTGCTGCCTGCTGGCAAGTAGATGATTATTCATACTCTTCAAGTAATAGTGTAATTCTCCCTTCATTCTGATAATGCCGTTGAAAAGGGGGCCATTATATATGTACCCACCTTGTCTACATGGGTCCATTGTTATATCTGTTCTCAACATAAGCTATATACACCAATCAGCCACAGCATTAAAATCACCTGTTTAATATTGTTTAGGTCTCCCTTGTACCACCAAAACAACACTGACCCCTTGAGATATGGGCTCCACAAGGTCTCTGAAATTTTTTGTGATACACCTGACATTAGCTGCAGAACCTTTATGTCTTCCAAGTTGCAAGGCAGAGCCTTAATAAATCAGACTTCTTTTCCCAGCACATCTCTCAGATGCTTGAGCAGATTTTGATCTGGGGAATTTGGAGGCTAAGTCAACACACTGAACTCTTTGTCATGTTCCTCAAACTGTTCCTGCACAATTTTTGCAGTGTGACAAGGTGCATTATCCTGCTGAAAGAGATCATTGCCATCAGGGAATACCACTTCTATGAAAGCGTGTACATGGTCTACAACAATCTTTAGGTTGGTGGTACATTCACTTGAATGCCAGAACACAAGATTTCCCAGAAGAACATTGCCCAGGGCAAAACACTGCCTCCACTGGCTTGCCTTTTTTCTACGAGGGATGTTAAATAAGTTTTCGTTGGAAACTATGAAGGCGGGAGGAGTAGTAATTGGGCATTAAAAAGTTGGTATGATGCTGGGAAAATTGCAATACAAAGGAAGGTGACTATGTAGAAAAGAGATGTACTTTGTTTTTGAAATTCTTAATAAATAGAGTAAAAAAAAAAAGTGTGGAAACTTTTTGAACGTCCCCCGTATAAGGCATCCTGTTACCATCTCTTCCTCAAATAAATGACACAAATGCAACCAGCCAGCCACATTAATCTACAAGAAAATGTGATTCTTCAGACCAGGCAACCTTTTTCCATTGCTCCATGGTCCTGTTCTGACACTCGTGTTCCCATTGTAGGTGCTTTCAGTGCTGAACAGGAGTCAGCCTGGGCACACTGATTGACATGGGCTACTTAGCCCCATACACAGCAACCTGCAATGCACTATGTGTTCTGACACATTTCTGTCATGGACAGCATTAAGTTTTTTTAGAAATTTATGATACAGTAACTCTTCTGTGGGATTGGAGCAGCAAGGGCTTGCCTTCGCTCTCCACGTGTATCAATGAGCCTTGAGCACCCATGACACTGTCACTCATTCACCATTTGTCCTTTGTGGAAGAATAATTTTAGGGTAGCATAGCATTCATCTTAAAGAAATAACATAAAGGGATAATAAATGTCGGAAATTAGATAAAAATCAAGTGAACAACAAAATGTACACTGAAATATAAGAAGTGGTTTAGATGGTCAAGTTGAAGATGGTCAAGTAAATAAAGAGGTTGATGTAATGTACACAATGCACTGAAGGATGACTAAGAGATGACTAAGAAATCAGCAGATGTCCTGCAAACAACCAGAATGGGCAGCTTATATGCACAGAAATTTGAAGGGTGGTGGTTCAACTCAAAGATATATGAAGAACCAGAATGTTATATAATAGACTTTTATTTTATATAAGCCATTTGAGTGTAAACCAATGAACCAACCACAGTAAAATGTATGCAATGATTGACACCGTATGTAAATTCAATAGTTTATTTAATGAACCTCTATATTCTTAGCTTTCAATTACCACTCTGACCATGCTGTAACAGACTGCTTTTGAAGAATGCTCCCTCCAAGGCATTTTGCTGAGGAGTAATTAAAAGATACAATGAATACCTACCCTGCCTGATAACCGATTTGTCATGTTAGGGGATGTTTCTTTCTTTAATAAGATGTTCAATTTCTACCACACCTTCCTTGGACCACTTTTGGTAGGTACTAACCACTGCATACTGGGAACACCTCACAAGACCTGCCATTTTGGAGATGCTCTAACCCAGTCTTCTAACCATCACAATTCGGCCAATGTCAACGTTACTCAGATTGTTACGCTTTGCCTGCTTCTAACATATCACCTTGAAGAACTTACTGTTCACTTGCTGTCTAATGTTACCCCACACCTTGACAGGTGCCATTGTAATGAGATAATCAATGACATTCACTTCACTTGTCAGTGGTTTTAATGTTGTGGCTGGCCAGTGTATTGTACAGTAAATCATATATGCTAGTCATACACTACAGTAGAAAAATATTTTATTAGTTTTCCTCTTAAGAGGTTCCAGTACATTTTGCATGTACAGTAACTAGGCCTCTGACCTAGTTTACTGAGGCTTATAATTTGGACCTTCATGATTTTTATTTTTATGCCACTTCAAAAGTAACCTAAACATTTTCCACATTTCATATTACACTTGAAAGAAAGTGTGCTAAATTACTAAAGCCAGAAAAAAATTCCTGGCCTGATTTTTTTTTTTGTTTTCTTATTTCTATTGAGTTTGTCTCATTTTTAAAAAACCCAGTGCTAGAATTAATAGCCGTTTAAGAATTTGTACTGACCTACATGTAAAAACAAGGAGGTAATCAGTGCTGTTTAAGGTCTGAACTCAGATGGAGAAATGGAGAAAGCAGAAGACGCAACACAAGTTGAAGAGTCTGAAGCAGCAGACAGCTAGCAACAGGGCTTTGCCTGCTAGGGAATGGGCTGTCATTTTGTACTACCTGGAAAACATTCAGTAGCTCAGACCTGGATTCCCAAACTCCTTCTCTAAATATCCTGCTGCTATATGTTTATGCACAAGTTCCTTTCTAAATCAGTGAGCTAATTCTTTAGTTTATCTGAATGCCTTCTTCTTCCATCCATATGTACATTATTGAACCCGATTAGGTCAGTTCAGAGTCGTGGAATTAATCCTGAATGCATTATGGGTCAAGGTAGAAAACACCGGAAGCAGAACACATCCATGTTCACACTCTCATTTGCACATTAACCTAAAATGCATGTATTTTGGTAGTAGTTAGATAAAATAGGGTACCCAGAGAGTGCCGAGGGCAAGATTCAAAAACAGGAATCTGGTACTGTGATAAAGAAACAGTAACCACTGTGCCACTGCACTGCCCACTTTCTTTAATAAGATTCATTTTCTGCTCTCAGTCTGTAAAGTCAAAAACAGTACAACGTTACAATGAAACACTTGAGCCATATTGTGTTTACTATACAGAACCCTCAGTCCTCCTCATGGAGGCTTTTTGCTTTCTACAGTTCTTTTCAAAAAATACATGAGCAGAAGTATCAAAAAAGCTCTATTTACCAGTCCTTGAAAGAACTATTTAATCAAGCCACTATCAGCCAGCATACAGTATCAGGTGGGCAGCAGAATTACAAATGCCAGAGTGGTGGCTCTGAGGCTAGGGATCTGCACCGGCAATCGGAAGGTTGGTGGTTCGAATCCCGTAAAATGCCAAAAGGGACTCTGCTCTGTTGGGCCCTTGAGCAAGGCCCTTAACCAGCAACTGCTAAGAGCTTTGAGTAGTGAAAGAAGCGCTATATAAATGCAAAGAATTATTATTATTATTATTATTAACGGGGAGAACACAACCACAACATAGCTGTAGCTCTGAGGAAACAAATGAACCCAACATCTTCAAAAGGTCTTCTGCTCAGAACTGACTCTGTTGACAGTTATTGATGTGATATCTTCACATCTTTTTGAAATGGATGTCCAATCAAAACAATGTGGCACTTGGCCAAAGCTACGCTTTATTTCTGAGCAAGCAATATATCAACACTCAACCCCTTAATTATTATTGTTATGAGCTTCACCTTGTACACCATAAAAATAAAATGTTTCATGTGTTCTTTTTCTGAGCTTGCTTTTTCCATTACGGTGTTACAGAAGAATCATAGGAACATATGAGGCACACAAACACACTTCTTTTGGGTCAGTTTCAAGTAAGTAATCTAATACACTCCGTGAAAGCCCATGCTAACTCAAATAGTAGATGTAAACTCAAAGTCAGAGGTCAGGCTATAAATTCAATTTATCTTTGTATAGCGCTCTTTTTTTCTTCATGGTGCAGGCTCGGACTACTGGGATATATTTATAGATAAATTGCGCTTATAGACTTCATAACCTGGAGAGCCGCAGTGGCTGCAGGTTTTTGTTCCAACACAGTTGTTTAATTAAAAGCCAATCCTCACCAATAACAGATCTTATTTAATTTCATAGCTTGTTAGTGTTTTAACTTAACCATGGCAGTTAAATCATAGATTTTTTTCCCTCTCTAATGACACATGTATCATCCAAGTGATTTGAAGCCTAAAACGGGTGAGTACTCTTCAGTTTTTTCACTTTCTCTTCAATTTCCTTCTGAGTACTTAATTAAACCAAATAGTAAATGATTAATACACAAAGATAAAAATGAAGACAAGCTAGAAGTAGAACTACTGGTTACTTTGTCATTTGCATCTTATTGCTAGTAAGGAGCAGTTAAAACAATGAATACAGCTGTTTAAGACTAAAATAAGCAATTTGGGTTTCACATTCTTAACAAGCAAGGCAACTAAAATGAAGCAGAAAAATGTCACTTGAGCAATAAGTCCTTCATCAGCAATGTAGGACTTCTCATGAAGTGATTGGGTTGGAACAAAAACCTGAAGACACTGCGGCCCTCCAAGACCGACATTGTTCAGCCCTGATTTAAAGGGTCTGATTCTTAAATAGCAAATAAATTAAATTAAGTTAATTAGTAGCAAAAACTAGTCACTAATTAAGAAAATAGTTAGAATGAACTCCTGTAGCCACTGTGGCTCTCCAAGATCAGAGTTGGCCAACCCTGCTATATAAAATACATAATATACACACATTATTTTAAACACACAGTAAAATGCAGCAAGTTCAAACTGATTAATATGAAAGGATTCTAAAAATGTACTGTAAGTCCACTAATATTATCATTGAGCTATGGCTGGTTGACCGTGTAGGAGAGGAAAACAAAAACTCTAGTCAGGAACATTCCTGAAGAAAATAAACCTTCTTCAATGTGTACATGGTCAATTATAACACAAAGTCACAGATAAAGTCAAACACAGTCACATTTCTAAAGACCATGACCAACTGGCCACCCAGAGCATACATTTGTGTTTAGAAGTCTCAAAAGAAGACTAAATCCTTTCATCCTTCATCTCCAAGGCTTTTAGTATGTCTGTCATAGATCAGATCCTTGAACCATTAGGCAGCAGCATTAATCATTGTGTCTTGCCATAATAATTATTTTTTCATCCATCCATTAATTGCCTGAAGATAACCTATCTGGGCAGCATCAGGTACAAACCTAAAGCACCTCTGGAAACAGGGACATGTACAAAGTGATGGCTACAGTGGCTCATGCCCCTGCTCCTGCCCCTCATTGGCCCAACTGCCCTTTTGGCCTTTTAGACCCTAATTGATCACTTCAAGCAGAGGTGAGCACCTTGTTTTAATTGCAAAAAATGGAGAAAAAGCAGCAATAAGTAACGCACCTTCATAAAGTTAGGTACTCTAATGTTTCTTACTGTATCCCAGACTATCCCATAAAGTCTAATCCCATAATCTATGATAAATACTGCTTTTAATTCCATAAAAAATTATAATAAATATTAGTGTGCTGGTTGTGTTGTTTTGTATGATGTCATGACCTGGAATGTCTTTGCACATGCCGTACATGTTCACTTAGGTTATAACATGATCTTTTTTAGTTGACTTGTTATAGTTTTTAGCTGTTCCCCACTTTCAAAAAGTGTTCAGGGATTTATCAAAGAACTATTTTCAACAATGAACAGTATTCTCAGTGGGGCACCTGCAGGTGTGGGTACAAAGATTGCTTTATTCCCACGGTCATATCGGGTTTAGAAAAGTAAATTTCAGGTGTACTATTACTTTCTCTACTGTTCTTTTTCTGGTCTTCTGTGTTAGCGATCTATGCCACCACCACCTGATCAAGGTGCCATGCAGATTGATGGATTGAAGGCCAGAAGTCCACATGACCACCATCATCAAATTATTCCATGTGAAGCCTGAAAACCTTGAGGACTTATTTCGATAATTGATGTTAGGTAGAATGCCCAGTGGGGGCCGTGTGGTCTCATGGCCTTGGAACCCCTGCAGATTTTTTTTTTGTTTTTTTCTGTCCTTCTGGCCATTGGACCTTACTTTATTTTTTATTACTTCGTATTGCCTAATCTTATTTTTATATTTTTCTTTTTTCTTCATTCATCTTGTAAAGCTTCATCATTTGTATGAAAACGTGCTATAGAAATAAATCTTCTTGTTGTACTACAAGTGTGGGTTAAAGACTCGACTTGCACCGGAGGTAATAAATATGGAGAAACTAACAAAACATAGTGGTGAAAAGTGTAATCTTTATGCATGTTAAAATAAAAAATGTGCTATAAAGAAACTTAGTTATGGTATGGTAATTAAGTTCTCATGAGACGGTGAGAGGTTTTTTGTTGAAGTTGGCATGACTGTGATTTTGCTCTTCTTTTACCTTGAATGATGGAAAATGATGGTGTTCACGAGCCAATAAATATGAAAAGACAAAAGCCTGGACAAATGATTGAAGATGTGCATAGCTATTTTGTTCATCCTACATTGGACAATGTTTTAACTACCTTTACGTGTTCTCAGTGTAATAAAGGTTTAAAGTAGAAATTTTAAGATAGCAGGTGCAGGACACATTGTAATGGTTGTATGGAATTGTCTACAAAAATGCAAGTCACAATTAAGTTTTTAGTCAGAAGCCAGAAACTAAATATTTCACTGTCTTTAAAGTCAGCATTGGGCAGTAAAGGATAAAAGAAGGTGTGTCAGCAACATAAGGCAAGATGGTACATATATTTTTGTTTTAATTAAACTATAATATCACATTAATTATAGAATTGCATTTTATAATCAAAAGTCAATTTTTTTTTATTGTCATTATGTTAACACTTTTCCAAAGTATTTACAAATACAGCTTCCTTTATTATTTTTATTGTTGTGTAGCAGACACTTCTCCCAAGGTGTGAAAATGGCTTCTAAAAGTTGCTACTGCATGTTAAAACTTCAGAGTAGTCGAGCTAAACAAAAATGACCTCATTGCAAAGCCCCTGGCTGCCAACCTATGACAAGACTTTTATATTTCACAACATGTTTTACATTTTTGTGCCTACTTTGTAATTAGAAGTCAAGCAAAATGACACCAATAAAAGGGGTCATTTTGCTTGACTTCTCATTACATCTATAATGGCTCCCAAGTGATAAGTCAGCACAGAGATGCTGAATCTAGATCATGGCGCCAGTGAGGTTATTTTATTTTTTGACAGGACTGTTGCTTAACTGCTGTAACAAATGCTCACCTTTGAGGACTTGGTGTCTGATAGTAGCAATTACTCTGCCCCCCACCATGTGGGATAGCAAATATCAAGCCTTCATAGTAAACTGACCTAGTCTGTGCGTCAATGAGAGCTTTTCACATTGAAGAGCAATGCCACTCATGCATTCAAACATTTCAGAGTGGACTAAGTCACTTGAGCACTTTTACATGTAAAAGCTGTTTTTAAGTAGAAGCGAATGTGCAAACACAAGTTATATGACAGAATTAAAAAGCTTTGATATGAGCAGCTGCTTTTATATTTCTATACACAAAATGCACAGATGTGATTTGTCTATTCCTCTGGTATTTGACTGTTTTCATTCAGAAACTCCATTTTTTCCCCACAGTTAAAACGCGTGTATGCTGTTCTTTTCCGGGGACTCTAGAATTGCTATGGTGTGTGTGCGTTTATGTGGTAGTGCCTACTGATGGACTTGCTTCCAGTCTCGGATGAGACTCTATTTGGCATGTGCTGCTGCTGGCATAGGTTCTAGTGAAGAGACGGAACACAGCATATAGGTTAATTTTTTTAAATGCTCATTGAGAAGCATCTTTAAAGAAAAAGTGTAGTAATCATATTGAAAATAACAGTAAATGTAATAATATTAGATAGATAGATAGATAGATAGATAGATAGATAGATAGATAGATAGATAGATAGATAGATAGATAGATAGATAGATAGATAGATAGATAGATAGATAGATAGATACTTTATTAATCCCAAGGGGAAATTCACATACTCCAGCAGCAGCATACTGATAAAGAAAATATTAAATTAAAGAGTGATAACAATGCAGGTATACAGACAGACAATATCTTTGTATAATGTTAACGTTTATCCCCCCGGGTGGAACTGAAGAGTCGCATAGTGTGGGGGAGGAACGATCTCCTCAGTTTGTCAGTGGAGCAGGATGGTGACAGCAGTCTGTCGCTGAAGCTGCTCCTCTGTCTGGAGATGACAATGTTCAGTGGATGCAGTGGATTCTCCATGATTGACAGGAGCCTGCTCAGCGCCCGTCGCTCTGCCATAGATGTCAAACTGTCCAGCTCCATGCCTACAATAGAGCCTGCCTTCCTCATCAGTTTGTCCAGGCGTGAGGCGTCCCTCTTCTTTATGCTGCCTCCCCAGCACACCACCGCGTAGAAGAGGGTGCTCACCACAACCGTCTGATTGAACATCTGCAGCATCTTATTGCAGATGTTGAAGGACGCCAGCCTTCTAAGGAAGTATAGCTGGCTCTGTCCTCTCTTGTACAGAGCATCAGTATTGGCAGTCCAGTCCAATTTATCATCCAGCTGCACTCCCAGGTATTTATAGATCTGCACCCTCTGCACACAGTCACCTCTGATGATCACAGGGTCCATGAGGGGCCTGGGCCTCCTAAAATCCACCACCAGCTCCTTGGTGATGATGCAGAAAAGCCATTTCAAGCAGTATAATGAGCACATAATGTGTGACTGCCTAGTGACATTGCACGCTCCCAACCTCTCTCTCTAGTGACATTGAACTCAAGCTAAATTTACAAGGCTCTGTCAGCATGCTTAAAAATTGCGAAGGGGATATATGTTTGAGGGATACCTTTCTGGACAGTTTTATTTGCTTTTGTATATTAAGGGTCCTCTTTGAAAGGGTGAACATGTCATCATTTTTATATTTGATTCTGTTTTCTTTATATTCACCCATTACTTCCTTACAAAGAGACCTAAGTGCTCTAAAGTACTAGCTTTTGCTTCAAACTTCCAAATCTGTCAACATCTAGAAAGCAAATAAGTATTTTTTTTGTTGTTGAGAGATGTAACATCTATATAAAATCATTTACATTGTACTTTAGTGTTCTAGATAATAATAATTTTACTTTCTCTTACTGAAAGACTAATGCATAAAAATAATGATGATGTATGTTGCCAGATACTCAGTTTCATTGGCTTAATGAATATCTATCCCACAAATGGCACTTTATAAAGGAGAAAAAAATCAGATTTGATGTTCTGTGATGTAAACTCCTGCTATTAAGGTCTATGTGGTATTTCAAGTAACTAGAAGGGAATTCTTTTATTTTTTTTCTTTGGTCTTGTTCAGATTTATTAAATTAGGAAAATAAATGATATGGGGATTAGATGGATAGCCGTGTCTTTTTTTATAACCTGACATAATCAACAATCATGGACAAACATTTTTGTCACCGTTTATGAAAATTATAATGCCCCTGAAGCTACAGTCGAACTTCCAATAAAATGAAACATAGTGGGCACTAATTTGCATCCAAGATTTAAGTGTTACAAAAACTGTCCCACACAGTGACCCTTCTTCCCTTTTAAGCCACTTCTTGCCTGCAAAATGTCTGCACATGGCTGTCTGGAAATGTTTTTCTTATTTGGGTCAATTTTTGAGCTACCAGTTAAACTAAAATGTATTTTTTTTGTTATGTCAAACAAAACTGGAGTACTTGTAGAAAACCCACATAGACAAGACCACTTACTGTACATAGATCACTGAGCTATGTGTAGATAACAGGTCCCTGGAAACAGAATTAAAACACTGCCATTTTGTATTACTCTATGATGATTATCCCTCAATGGATTTTGTGAACCTACCACGTACGGTGCAGTGTTATGGTGAGCATATACTGTACCTGCCCTGAGAGCAAGTTACAAATAAACCCAGAATGGGATTCCTGTCGTTAAAAATCCACTTCCATGTCCATACCAATATTGACTTGAATAAAGCCAATTTACAGGTACTAATTAACCTTCAACAAAAAATGACAAAATCTTGTTTGAGATTTGGAAGATTCATTTGGAGTACTCAGAAAACTCAGTCATACACAGTGAGCACATGCAATCACCACAGAAACGGTGACATGGTTGGACATTAATGGTGAGGTTTTTATTTTGGCACCACTGAATCAGCAGGTAGACCTCTTCTCTCATAATTGCTGGCAATTGGGCAGTGATGGAGTTGGAGTTGTGTCCGCCCACACAGTTAGAGGAGAACAAGGAGTACAAAAGGGGGCTTAGCACACTATGCTGCAGAGTAACTCCGCTAAGGGCCGGTATGGAGGTCTGAGGTCTGTTGGCTAGGAAGTTCAAATGCAATTGCTGAGAGTAGTATTAAGTCCTAAATTGAGGAGTTTAGTGGTCAGCTTTGATGGGACAAAAGTGTTAAATGCTGAGCTGTAATCTGTGAACAGGACTCTGGCATATCAACTTGTATTATCCTGTTGTGCTAGGATTGGTATGAAGTGCAATGGATATGACATCCCCTGTGGACCAGTTGTGACAAAATGCAGACCTGAAGTAATCAAGACTTTCTGGACTACTCTATTTAACGTGTCCCAGCAGTAGTCTCTCAGAGCACTTCATCACTGTTGGAGAGATTGCCACCAGTTTGTAGTCACTCAGACAGTCCACATTTGTTTTGTTTGGGACAGGGACAATTCTTGTCCTTTTGAAGCAGGTGGAGAAAACAGATTCTCTCGGTGAAATATTAATGTTATCACTAAAAATATCCACACTTTGGTTGCTGGAGGTTTTTCAAACATGCCCTGAAATATTATCAGATGCCTTATGGACATTAACTTGTTTATAAAACGTTTTTACATCATGTACAGAAGCAAAAAAAGAATACATTTTGTTGTGCTGCAGGTGATGCTTGTTGCTACTATCAAAATAGACATAGAAGGCATTAAGTTGGTTTGAAAGGGAAAATGCAGATGCTATTAGATTAGGTTTTATAGTCCGTAAGTATCCCTAATCCTCGTGAAAGTGTGAGTGAATTGTTAAAGCTCCAGTTTTCTCCCATACCAGTGTTTAGCCTGTCTGATTGCTTTACCGAGTTTGTTTCTGCTGTTTTTGTATGTTTCCATGTGACATTTTTAAATTGCATTTGTGCATGCTTTTATTAAATTCTTTATGTCACTAGTGATCCACAAGATTTTCTATTAGGAAATATGCAGATTTTTTTCACAGGCACATAGTTGTCCAAATATTTTTTGATGAATTCCAGATCTGATAAAGTTTCTCTATACGTGTCCCACTTTATGCAATTAAACCAGTCCTGTATCTGTTTAGACCCACACTGAACCACTTCTCTTAGTGGTTCCTGATGTTTCAGTGTCTGCCTGTAAGCAGACAGCAGAAGTACTGATAGATGATATGATTGTCCGAGGCAGGGGAACAGTAACAGGATGTAGCAGTGATCATGAATATTAGCACCCCTCGCGAGGAGGGTGATATTTAGGGTAAGCATTCCTTACATTTGCCTGGTTGAAGTTCTCAGCAACAGTAATAGCTTAGGATGTAAATGCTCGTATTCTATAATAATGTTGTAAAGATCGTTCAGTGAATTGTTGACATTGGTTTGCGAAAGAATGTAAACAGCAAACAGGAAAACCCTGGAGAGCTCCTTCAGAAGGTAAACATTTGATAAATAACTATTCCAAGTGAGCAATTGTTATATACAAATTTTTTATTATTTTTTTATAGAATTTATTAATAGCATATAACATTCCATACAATCAAGTCAAACATAGCAAAACTAAAATCAAATAAGCCCCCAACCATGAGAAAGAGAGGCCAACAACCAGAGCAAAACTGTTAACAGTAGTAAAAAGAGAAAGGAGTCTTTTCCCCCAGTATAAATGCTTATTCTAAAATGTTATAAAAAAGTTTTGAACCGATCCTATTAGTTAGAATTTGTTTTTTTCCAATTTCAAATAGTATATAACATCAGTTACCCATTGACCTAAAAGAGGTGAGTTAGGATTCTTCCAGTTGAGTGAGATAAGTATACGGTACATGCTAATAGTGAAGTAAAAGCAATCACAGTTTGTTTGTCCTTCTCCACTTTAAGTCCATCTGGAAGTCCACCAAACTCAGCTGTTAGTGGAGTAGGTGGGATTGTGACACCAAGGCTGTCTGAAAGCCATTTAAAGATTTTGTTCCAAAATGATATTAATTTAATACACAACCCAAAACATGTGGCCTAGTGAAGCTGGGGCTCGATTGCAATGTTCACAGGTTGGATCTTGCCCTGGAAACATCTTGGACAATTTCAATCGAGATAGATGTGCTCAACAAAAAATTTTAAATTGAATAACTGAATATTTTGCACATATGGAGCTCAAGTGAATTCTGCATGTGGCTGCCTTCCACTCCGTTTCTGAAATGTTGAGTAAGAGATCCTTTTCCCACTGTACTCTAGGATCTTTAAAAGGAAGGGAATTTAAAATATTTTTATATATTATAGAAATGCTGAGTCCCCAAGACTGATCAATATCTCTTCTGGAATAGAAATAGGTGGGAAGTGAGGAAAACTGGGCAGATTTCGTTTAGCAAAGTTTCTAATTTGGAGAAAGTGGAAAAATTGTGTTGATGGGAGATTAAATTTGGAGTATAATTGTCCATAGGATGCAAAGACATTATTTATATACATATCTCTAAATTATTTAATTTCATATGTTTTCCAAACATTAAAAACTGTAAGTTTGAGAGGGTGGAAAAAGGTGGTTATCATTCAGAGGTGCCAGAGATAAGATATTTTCTCATTAAAAGTGCTTCCTACATTGGTTCTATATTCTGAGTGAGTAAAGGACAATTGGGTTGTTGGTATATTGGCAATAACTTGTATTTACTAGTGTACAAAGCAAGGAATATAAAGATGTATTGCAGGATTTCATTTCTATTGCAGACCAAGCTAGCGTGTGTTCATCTATTTGTGTCAATGTCCAGGTTTTTATAGCTTGTATGTTAGAGACAAATTTAACATTTGTGCACCACGCATTGTTCATAAAACTCACACCTTCTCCTTGTCTTTTAACTGACAAATTAGTCCGATCCTCACGAAAGACAGTAAAACCAGCTGGCTGTATTGCAGAGTCTGGGGTCTTAGCAGTTAGGCACTTTTCTAAGAAATGAAAACCACATTTGTTTCTAATGTCTCTCTGAGTAGCCAGTCTTGCCTGTATGCCATCTAGCTTATTATCCAGCAGCTACATGTTGGTCCAGTAAAATGCTGGGCAGACAAGGTCGGTTCCCACAGTGTTTTGTGCTTACTTGAATGCCTACACTTCATATCCACTTCTTAGCACTCTCAGTCCAGTTATTCTTTGACTCATGCTGATTGTGTTGTGAGAATGGCATCAGCCCCGTATTTATTAGGCTAAATTATGAATTTTAAATATTTGCTCTGATGTTTGAGAGGTTTTTCTATTATAAAAAATAATCTTTAAAACTGACTGAAAGCTATAAAAGTAACAAAATTATATACAAAAAACAGCTGTCTACGAGGAGAAATCCAAACATGTCGCCACCCTCCAGTGCCATGTATTCATGCAGATTTATTTTTTAAGTATTTCTGTATGCAGTAAATAAAATCAAAAGAATATCCACTTTTTGCTTTTTACAGCTTTAATGCTTTAAGATAATGAGAAGTAAAGCATGTGATGGACATTTGTGAGGCAATACCAGCTGCCCAACATGACAGACAGAGAAAGAACAGCTGGAATAGAGCAGGGTGTATCTGTTGAGTTCACCCCTAACAGAGAGAATTCTGCTGGCTGTCTTTCAAAGTGCAGTGGCTTGAGCAGGGAAAAAAATAGATACCTGCTGATGCTGCACAAACACTTTAAAGTAATTGTTTGACTTGGCCTTCAGAGAAAATGAGAGCTTGTATTCATCACACGCCCACCACTCACCGCTACGGGAGGCAGGCCACAACCCATAGGGTCAAAGGTTTAGGTTTGATGGAGTGGTTTGTGTCAAATTCAGCTCAATTTCGCAGATGCCACTTGTATCACCTGATGCTGGTACAACTGTGTACGTGTTTTCCCTCATAGGTAAGCAACTTTGGATCTTTAGACACCCATAGATTTCTGTTATACCTCAGAACTGCAAATTGCTAACTGCTTTCTATCAATACTGGCCACTCATTCTATACTTGACCATTTCAATTGAACCTCAACAAATGACAGAACTGATTGACTAGTTTTACCAATTCTACTTTGGTTACACTGTAGTTAGTGTGACTTCTATGAGCTCTGCAAGTTGACTTAATTTAAGGTGTAATATATACATATATGCTAAAAAAGAGAATGATGCTTCAGGAGAGGAGTTTGATTTATCAAAAATAAAAAAATAAATCTAGAGACCACTACAAGGCACTCAATCCTGATTTTTCTGACCTGGAAGTGATCTCTGGATGAGCTTTAAAGTCACTTCAAGCTGGATATTTACTAATAGCAAATATAGAAAGGGGCAAAGTTTTGGCAGTATGAAGAGGTTTGGGTCAAAGGAGATAAAACGGAATGTTTTATTTTGTTGCCTGAGATACTGGTAGGTGGGTGTGCCATCCTACCAGCAGAGATGCATGTACAGAAAGGCCAATTGGGGACACAAGATGCCATACTATGTTCTGTTCTCCCTTTTCTGATCCACCCTTGTGTGTGATTTAACTTTTAAAAATATCATACTTCTGGTATATTTGAGTTCATTGATATAACATATCCTAATCAAGATTATGGGATACCACAGCTTATGTCAGCAGCACTGAATCGATTACAAATGAAATGTAAAACATCCATCCATCCATCCATTTTCCAACCCGCTGAATCCGAACACAGGGTCACGGGGGTCTGCTGGAGCCAATCCCAGCCAACACAGGGCACAAGGCAGGAACCAATCCCGGGCAGGGTGCCAACCCACCGCAGGACACATACAAACACACCCACACACCAAGCACACACTAGGGCCAATGTAGAATCGCCAATCCACCTAACCTGCATGTCTTTGGACTGTGGGAGGAAACCGGAGTGCCCGGAGGAAACCCACGCAGACACGGGGAGAACATGCAAACTCCACGCAGGGAGGGCCCGGGAAGCGAACCCGGGTCTCCAGGTCTCCCAACTGCGAGGCAGCAGCGCTACCCACTGCGCCACCGTGCCGCCAAAATGTAAAACATTTAATATTAAATTATGGTAACACTTTAGTTTATGTACTGCAAAAATGCATGTCTTATTCATGGACTATTATGTAATATTACCATAACATACAATTGTGTTGGTCTTCATAACACTTCCAGAGCATCAGTAAAGTGTTTATTCATCTCTGCAATGAGACCTACTAACAAAACTTCACTTTGGAGTGGTCTGAGGTCACTTAACTGAGACACATTCCTCTTCATATTACATATTTAGCATAACTCCTATGAATCCTTCATATTAACAAGTAATTTTACCATCATGTCAATATACCACACTGCACAGAAGTGAATGACCTATGTACTGATGAAGTGTTATGAAGACCAAAAGAAGCTTTTGTTAAGGTCTTGTTACATATGAGTAAATGAGTAATAGATGCATTTTTACAGTACCTACAGTAAACTAAAGTGCTACCCACATTTTTGAATGGTGACAAGTCCACCACAGGATCCGCTCACTCACACATGTAAAGGGCCAGTTTTAAAGAGGCCGACTCATGTGAAAAAATCCCACAAAAACATGGTGAATATTTCGTCTTATTTTATGCTTAAACTAGGGAGTTCCCCCCGCTCGCGTCACTTGCCAACCCCACTGGCATGTGCTACGCGCCAGCCACTTTGCATCTCTGCTGCTCGCCGCTGCCATGACTCATGATCTGCATCTCGTGCGGCACTTTGAACATTTAAAAGCCTGTACAGCAGCTGTCCTACTCTTTGTCTTTCATTTCCGGCCCTGGGCGTGATTAAATCTCTTGGCACAAAGTCTCATCTCGTGGAACATGAGTCCTTGATATTTTTTAGTTTATAATTTAAAAACAGAGTAATAGTCTGAAAATCTAACAACATCACATTAAAGTTTGATAAATTCTGAAAAGAATGATACCAAACATATATATGTAGGTTTTAAAATAAGCCCGATTTAAAGCGTGACAACCTAACGTCACATAAAATCGTTGCACTTTTAGGCTTAGAATTTTATATATAGAGAGTAGATTCTTTACAAAGCAAAATGAATAAAACATTATTATGTAGTCTTAAGTACTAAACTTAGTACAACAGGACAAAAATAAATACTGTTAAGTTATATAAAATATTAATTGGAAAATATTTGCGTTAGTATTAAACAGCATAAAAGTATTTAAAAAGCCAAGCTTGTGACATTATGTATGATTACAAGTAGATCCAAACAATACCTTTTACTCCAATTTGCTCTATAAAGTGGAGGATGCAGTTAATGGTGTTTTATTAAAAAAAGGTTAATTAATTGAGAAGTTCTGACAGTCTGCAGATTCTGGTCAGGGCAACTGCAAATACTCAATGCTCATAGCCTCCTGAAGCTTCATAGCCCATTTGAATAGTTTATTTAGTATAATACTGTTTATTAAATGATGAAGTCAGTGTTTGTGTTGCAATTACTTAATACATTTTCCTTAATGTTTCACTTAAGCTGCCACGTAAGTCTTCAATCTGCCTCAAGAATGACTTAAGATATGAAGAGGTAGGGGAAGTGACGGCGAAGGTGGTTGGGATGAGAACGGCGCCCGTACGCATGCACCGCACGGCTGCCCTGCTGGCCACTGCTGAGAGTTCATTATACAATAAAATAAAATAAAAAGAGGAATAACCTCTGCGGTGGGTTGGCGCCCTGCCCGGGATTGGTTCCCTGCCTTGCGCCCTGTGTTGGCTGGGATTGGCTCCAGCAGACCTCCGTGACCCTGTGTTCGGATTCAGCGGGTTGGAAAATGGATGGATGGATGAAAAGGAATAACCTTGGAGGTCAATCATCACCCGAAAGCAGATAGTAGACGTCACGTAGTATATGTGTACCAAATTTCAGATCAATAATCAGGTCAAACGGTTTGCAAGCTGCAGGTGATTTAAAATCCTGGACAGATAAATGGACAGCCACAGTAGTATATTATATAAAAAGATATGTAAGTTTAAACAAATACCCATACACCCCTACAACCCGTAGTTTCAACACTGAGATTATGTCTACTGTAAGGTAATAATACAAAAAATAAAGATATTTAAAAATAAACGTTTGCCATGCCATATTCTTTTGTATCTTTTGAAGTGGATCAATATATACATTAATATCTGCAACTGGTTTTATATTCTATGCTTTTTTCTCAAAGCCTGTTTTCTATGATACAGGCTCCTTCTCCCCCAAGAAAACATCAAATCCCTTTAGCTTTTTCTTCTTTACAAATTTCCTCAACATTTCTTGGTTTTGTAACTTGTCAAAGACAGCAAGTAAAAGGTTAGATAGGGGTTATCCAAAAGTGTCTGAGTTGATTATTTCAAATCATACTGCAGGAAAGGTACTGCATTTTCTTAAAAAAACTCCTTGTCAATCAATCAAACCCTGCTGAGGATTCATAAAGCAGCTTGGAGATGGAGTACTTAATATATAATCTGAAAAACACCATTAAATAGTTGCTGTAGAAAGACAAATGGCTACAAAGAGATGGCCTCCAAGTCTCTGTCTATGAAAGATTTTACAGCATTGTGTGATTATATTTCTAAATGTTAAAATGTTTTGTACTTTACTGTTGTTGTTTTGTTTTGAAACATGTGCACAAGCAATGAGCCTTGGAGTGACATACACAAATAAAGTGAAGTAATTTTAAATGAACTTATATTTAGATTAGCATTTAGTGTATGAAATCATCCATCTCTCTGTTTTTCTTAAACTTTTTAATATGGTTTTTAGAACCACTGTAAGATTTAGCTTATCCTAGCATCACCAGACACAAGGAGGGGACAAACTCTTCACAGGATGAAGCACCGGTTTATGGCAGGACAGACTCACTCATATAGGGACAATTTAGTGAAGCTTTACACAGGCAGTAATCATTCCAAGATTCAGATCAGTCCAGGATTCAAAGTCTCTTAGTCTGAAAAGCATCAGTGCTAAACAGTGTGCCATTATGCTGCTCTATGTAAATTATTCAGATTTATATTACAAAACATTACATTTTGGCATTCTTCAAGATAAGAGAAATATTGAGTATTGATTCATGTCTTGTGATGGCACACATATTGTACAATGGTCTATCCATGTCATTTTTGAAAGTAAAAAATCCATTAGCAAAATGTTTTTGGAAGATTCCACCATTTGAAAGGAGACCAGGGTTTTGCTTCACCTCGCTGATTATCTGCCTGCCCAGAAACCTTTCAGCATGGTCTCTTTGAAAGTCATCTCCATGTGCCATTATTGTCGTAATTGAATGTTGAAGCCCACATATGAATTTCTATCTCTGTTCAGCTGGCAGACGATTCTCAGCATACGCTACAAACTTTGATGATTGGTTTTTGGTGTTTCAAGTTGGGTTTATTATGGTTTGGCTCTATCACATGATCTGCCTACAAAAAGTATGTAATGCTGAGTGTTGACTGGTACTATGAATGTATTATCAATTTGCAGTTGGCCTTGGATCGTCTAAACATCTATGACTTTTATATAAAAAATGCAATATAGTGTAATTCATTTCAATTCAAATTTATTTTTATGTGTACGAGGTGAAAGAAACTCTTATATGCATGCTACCTCATCACATACCACACAGCCATTCAGTACAAGTCTTACTCTGTAGGGTATTTAAAATAATGATGCAGAATGTAATTGGCAAAAACTAGGCACTGTTTAGGAAACATTAATCATATGACTTGAGTGTGCATCTGTCCTTAAATAACTGTGCCTATATGGGATTCAGGATATGCGTCAGCATTGCCTCTAAAAAAATATGATTATATGATTTCAGTTCATGTGGCATAAGGAAATGATGATTTGAGTATGTAAAACCACAGTGCAAATTACGACAGAGACATCCTCAAATCAGGTGATTTCAAGGTCTAGTGACAGGTCAGATACTGATAAGACACTCAGTGCACTTGCCACAAATTAATGTAAATCTTCAAGAAACAGAACCGCAGAGATAAAAGTAGGAGAATATGTAGCATGAAGTTATGGAAATTTGGCAAATTGGGGGATCCACCCATGATAGCCACTGCGAGCAGACAAGTGAACAGGAAAAGTATCCTTACCTTGATAAAACAGTCCCAAGAAACTGTGATAAAGCTTATTACATTTAGTTTACTTTTTTATCACAAGTATGCCTCAGAAATACGGCAAGCTTTTTTGCTTTAAAGCGAATGTATTTGGTAAGATTTAAGGGTTTCGTTTTCATGTTTGGACTCTAGATCCATT
The DNA here is from genome assembly GCF_900747795.2 of Erpetoichthys calabaricus. Lineage (NCBI taxonomy): Eukaryota > Metazoa > Chordata > Cladistia > Polypteriformes > Polypteridae > Erpetoichthys > Erpetoichthys calabaricus. The sequence continues at coordinate 33,620,871 of NC_041400.2, read as the reverse complement.
CACTTACATTTTAAAATTCAAGAACAAGTCATGCATTGTTTTTAATTATAAAATTAGTTTTAACTTAGAACACAAATTAAAGTGGTAAATTTCTATATAACATGATTGTAAAGAAACAACTTTGACTTGAAAAATACCAAAGGGCCACTGAAAAGTTCATCATTACTTTGCTCTCAATAGAAAACAATAAAACAACTGATAGACAGATAGACAAAGCTATGTTTTGGAAATGCCATTTATAATTGTTAAATTTTTTCTCTTCTTTTAACACTGATTAATATTACTATTGAACAAAAAAATCTCCATTTGAATAAAATCAGAACTACCACCATGTTATTTAAGTGAAACATTAAAGATAAACAAAACATTTCGATTCCAAAGCTTTCCCTCTGCATTTCTGTAGTTGCTGTACTAATTATGTGTAATGCATTATTAATTAATAAAACTTTTTTACATTGGCTTCCTTCTCCATTTGTGTTTTGTCCCCTAGAAACGTGTTCAAAAAGGTTTGCCAAATTCTTCATCTAAAAGTACCAAGAATTTTCACCAATGACACAATAAAACAAACAAGAGTTTCAGAAACAATTCTACTCTGTTGTCCCATTATGAATTTTTCACAATTTTGTAAGCATCTGTTTAAAAACAAGAAAAAAAAGGGTTTAAAAGTTAGACTTTCCTGTAAGAGAAAAAGAGACGCTGGTTTCTCATCTCTTGTCCATCAAAGAAGCTTTATAAAACAGATTAATTTTTGTCCAAACTATGTTTCCTTGGGCATTGCCTGCACCTGGCACATCTGTCTTACTTTCCTGCTGGCAGTGATAGAGCTGTCTTTTTCTAAAATTACAAATGATTGCTTTATAGTGATTGATGACCTCCTCTGCCTCAGAGCATAACTGAATAACTATTTGCCATAAGTTTGGTTAAGCAGTTGCACTTGAAACTACAAGGTTGCAGGGTCAAATCTCACCAGTCTCACTTAGTGGCCATAACGTTAAACCCTCATGCTTCATAACAAAGAATATTCTGAACAAAGCATGAAGGGTGCTTTTTACTTTACTCGTCTACTCTGAAATCACATAAATATGACCTGAATTAACAAAAAAAAAATGAACAAAATAAGATTAACTGCATACAGAAATTGGCCAAGTGGAAATACAATTATAAATTAACTCAACAGCTTGACTCTAAGCCTCACTGAATTTGGATTTCATATTAAATTAAAAATAATAAAGTTTAAAAAGGATTAAAATATTTCAAAGACAGAAAGAGAAGCCTAGTGGTTTTGGAGTTGAACTGTAAGATGTAATGTTGTTTGTTCAGCCTATGCCACTACATAGCAGCATGATGCCATGCAACGTAACAGCTTGTCCAAATGACAGATTTAAAACTACTGTATGTGAATAAATTGTTGTATATATTTAAACACTTTGTGACCAGTATAAATAATTTTATTTAAGACAGACCTCATTTTGACTGATTAAAATCTAACATGAATACTCCCAGCTCATCTAATGTCAGCATGGCCAATATTTCACATATTTTCCATTTTCTAAATTTGTGTTTGTTCTTTTTTTTTAGTATCTTTGTATAACATTGAAGAGTAATCTCCTGGCCTTCATTCAAAATTAGAACAAATGTGATGACAACAGGTCATTCAGCCCAACAACCCATCAATTCTCTTCATCCCAGATTGTCCTAAATAACACGAAGTCGAGATTTGAAGGATCTAAAAAGCCTACTGTTTATCACATTATTTGGTAATTAATTTCATGTGTCTGTCATTCTTTGCGTGAAGAAAACTTTTCTAATATCTGTGTGAAATCTAGTGTTAACAAGTTATCAACCATGTTCTTGTGTTCGTGTTGAAGAATTAATTTTGAAAACAACAGTTGAAATCCGCTGTACTCATTTCCTTCATAATTGTAAACACTTTGATAATGTCGCTTCTTAATCTGTTTGTTTAAACTGAAAAGGTTTGACTCTTTCAATCTTTCCTCATGACTCCTACCTATCAGTTCTGGAATCAGCCTAGTTGCTCTACTCTGGACATTCTCCATTGCTGCAACATGTTTTTTTTTATAATACAGAGACCAAAAGTGTACATAGTACTGCAGGTGAGGCCTACACTAGTGTGGTATACAATTTATGCGTAGATAGTGATGAGTCCACTATGACTCCTATGTCCTTCTCATAAGGTGTATTTTCAAGTTTCAGACCTTAACCTGTATTTAAATCTAACTTTTCTTTTTCCTGCATATAATATATTACATTTACCAATGTTAAATTTAATCTGCCACAAAACTGCTCAAACTTCTATTCTATCCGTGTCCCTCTGTAACAGTTTACACCTACAGTAGTTTGGTATCATATGCAAACTTAGGCAGCATGTTGATTATATACCAGATCATTGATGCGTATTAAAAGAGCAGCAGCCCCAGTACTGATCCTTGACAAACTCCACTTTTAACATAATTTTGAAAAAGGTCCCTTCACCATAAACCGTTGCTTTATAGCCCCTGGAGTGCATACAGTTTTCATTACATTGATATTCTCTCTAATAAAAACTGAATGATGAATATGTCACTTGAGATTTAGTAGCTTGCTGTATCTTCAGGAGAAATCCAGATCTTTAATCTAATTATCATAGGGTTCGTGAACATATTTTTTCTGATATCTTAATGTTTTTATTTTTCTGCACATTTCATATGGTTGCTTTAGGTTCCTGACAAATCTAGTAGTCCTCATGAGTTCTACTTTCCCCTCATCAAAGCATGTGAATTTTCAGTGGCTAGGATATCATATTTCTATAATGCACACTCAGGATAATATCTACATTTCATGCAATATTGCACAAAATTTCTCTTAATAATTAATAGTTTTTTCCAAAGTCAACACAACCATTTTAGAGGCTCCACGATTGTCATGTCAACAAATTAATTTCTCAAGTGTCCCAAATAAACGTTTGAAGATTTCAGTACCTGCTGTTCTTTTCAAAATTGCCAGTGAAACAAATTATTCAGGTAACTGGTTATTTCCCATCATTTCACATCTGAAAATCAGGTGATACTTTCATAAAATGCAAAATAAAATGTACTTTTTCTCTTTCAGACTATTAATATTTCCCAAAACTTCAATGATTCTAACCACAACTGTTTTTCTTGATTTCTATTTTTCAAGAAAGTAATTTATGGTCTTATTCTTAAAGAAGCCTCTTTCTAAAAAAAAGTTTTTGCTTATCTGCCATTAAATGGACAATCATACAATTTGTCCGAAGTGCAGTAAGTCTTTTCACTAAGTCATCACAGACTATGTATGTAATTACCGTATATACTTGTGTTTAAGTTCTCCAACAGATAAGTTGGGGCTTGATTTTACTGTATAATTTCTGGTATTTTATAATGTCGGTCATATAAGTTGAATGTGGAAAACTCACGCTATTGCTCCAAGAGATTACGATATGCTAACACCCAGCTAAGAGAGTAACCACAGAGCACATTGCCTTTTTCTTCTATGCATTGTGCCTACGTGATTTGTGCCTACGTGACCACACGGTAATACCCGAAGTATTCTGAAGTGACAGTTGCACTGTTTTGTGTTTTATTTTGTATCTTACACCCTCATACACCTTTATCGTAAGAGCATCCCTTATCTACGATGGAGCATTCAATCAGAAGAAAATATGAAGCCGGTTTTAATTTAAAAGTTGTTGTAGTGGCAAAAGAAATTGGAACTGCGCTGCTGCAATAAAATTTGATGTGTCTGAGAAACTGGTGCTAGACTGGAGGAAGCAAGAAGATGTTAAAAAAAAAAGTAAGCGTCGTGTTTGAATGGGTGTATAAGTTGGGGTCTGATTTTATGATCGATTTTTTCGGGTTTCAAGACCCGACTTATCTTACTGTATATACAGTACTCATGTATAACTTAAAAACCTGTTCAATTCTGGGGTGCAAGGGATAAAAACATGACCCAGCAGAACTGGACAAAAATGTAGGAAAACACTCTGGGCAGAGTACTAGTCCACCAAATGGCCCACTCATTCACCTACCCATATTTAATTATGTCCAATTCAGAATGGTCTATCAACCTGACAAGCACATTTTTGGGGATGCGGCAGTAAAACTAGAATCCTCTTTAATAAAATCCCTGTGTGCGTCCAGGTGTCCGTGTGTGTGTGTCTTCTGGTGAAGTGCGCATGCGCGGGGCACAGTGCAATGCGCGATATTACTGTCAGAAAAAGTTATAAACGTTTTACGGAAATACAACCCAATATTACTGCGAGAGGAAATTAAAGGTACACAATACAGTGACTCATATTACAGCCACATACAAGCCAGTATTACTGTCAGAGGAGATTAAAGGCATATTACCGACTCGCACGCCTGTATTACTGCCAGAGAAAATTAAAGGTATATTACGGATGTACAAGCTAGCGGATGTACAAGACAGTATTACTGTGACAGAAAATTAAAGACACACAATACACGGCGGCAGCCCACGAAGAACAGTCAGCACAGCAAGTAAACATCAACAAAAGAAAGGCTGAAAGAAAGAAAAACATGACCAACAAACAGAATGAGGTCAAAGTCCCTTGCCATTTAATATAGACTGTTCCTACTAATGTTTATGCACTACTGTTCTAGCGCCCGTTATTGTAATGGGCTTAATGACTAGTGTCTACATAAAAACCCAAACACATAGAATGTGTAAACTGCATATGAGTAATGACCATGTGTGACATTCAAACACAGGATGTTAGGACCGTGACGTAGCAATGTTACCAACACTGATTGTACCAGTCACAATGGCTACAAGTTGATTTCACTATGGCTTTATTAAGTTCAATATTTGTTTTCTGACTTATGGGGCTATCAAATATCAGGTTCCTTGAAAAAGGAGTTGGGTTGACTTTATTTTCAGGACCAACCACAAATCAAAGTCTTCCTTGAACAGAGAAATAAGAGTGTTTTGGATTTGCAAACAATTCATTTCTACCCTAATTCTGTCTTTTCTGATACAACACAGTGAGCAAGTATGCCCAAGAGAAAGAAACTCCCACAATTTAAATGAAAGCCACTGAGCTCAGTAAAAATACATCTATAAAGATGCCATACTTGGCTATAAAACAAGCACAGATGTGCAAAATATGCTAATAAAATTAGTCACTGGAAATTTGATTTGATTTTACACAAACAAGGGATTATTATTTTTTAGTGGTTAATTTCCAAAATTTGTTATCCACAAGGGGTATCTGAAAGGCCATTATGTACAGACATAGATGGAATAAGTCAGCCGACTCGAGCAAAGTAGCACAAGCAGTAGAAATGCCATCAAAGGACTTTTGCTCTGTTTAAAACAATTAAAAATATGTATAATGCTGCTGTGTATGACACAAGGGGAATATCACACTTAATCTTGACAATTCAGGACTGCCTGCTCAGACCTTTATACTGTAGTATTAGGACTGTGTCCATTTAAATGAAAAGAATGATCTGAATTACACTTTTCTAATATCTAGTCCTTTTGACGTGGAAAGTTATAGTGTTTCTAAAATATTATTTGTGAAAGTAATAGGCAAAAACAACAGCCAGAGTATTATACAGACAAACATAGAAGACAGACTCTCTCAAAGTGTTTTCAGTTAAATTTACTTTAAGGCAGGTAGTGGTAAGTTTAAGAATTCAATTTAGCCTTTTTGCCTATTGGGAAAACGGCAGTGGTTGTCTTCATATAGCCATTTGCACATTACTCTTTATTTGCATCATGTTGAATGAAGATTTTTTTTTCCTGTTTCTTTCAAAGCCCCAATTCACGAAACAAAAAAAAAACCAAAATCATTTTACCTCAAATAAAAAATCTTGTAGGAAACTGAAACCTGTCACAAATTCTGAAAACCTCTTTTGTGACAATGACTTAAATGACACAATGGTGATCTATTGCTTTTGCGGCTACTGCTGATTACTTATTTCCTTTTCCATTGACCATTGCTGAAAGTAATACAAGAAAAGGAAAGAGCACAATGTCTGCTAATAGTGAAGAGAATGTGGGCAGGGCTCAAGTGACAATTGCCTTAAGTGATTGAGTAGAACCGAAATTCTTGGATTTAAACCACACACACATTGAAAAGAATATGTGACAAACAGCTTCAGTGTGACACCACACTGATTTATTACACTTTTCATATGATATCTGTGTCTTTAGACAAAGATGGAAAAATATAGGCTGACAGAGCAAAAGAGGAACTGCTGACTTTTTGCACCGACTACTCAGTTCTGTTTGAATTAATGAAAAAGTTGAGCTAAGTTAACATATTCCTTTTCTTCACTTACATATGAATCCATCCATTTTACTACCTTCCATTTTTGATGTTAGTGTTGGTCTTCGTTTGAGTTTGTTTCATGCTTTGACCCTGATGAAGGATAATCCGTTGTAATACACATCTAAGAACCAACCCCAAACACTTATCTCAGACTATTTAAGAGTGTCAAATTAACCTTTCATGCAAATCTTTTTATGAGAAGGACAACCAAAGTACACAGAAGGAATATGCAGACCCCATAAAGACAGTGTCTGGCCTGAAGATTGCTATTCACTAGGCCACCATGCTCTCTTCATCTGTCACATTAATATATTTTTATACTTCTTTCACAAGGTTTAAGTACATCAATTGCCACATACAAGTACTGTGTAATTCATTAGGCCCAAACAATAAACTACTGTGTCAATGTTCTCCAACTGCACACTTGGTGTCCTGATTTGTTATATAACATAGCGCAATTGACATCACTATATTAAACACCTCTCCACCAAAGACAAAGCCGGATTATGACCCCATAGGCCCCAAGATGATTCAATGAACAGAGCTCCATAATGAGAGTTGATCTCACTTTTACCAATTCAATACAGCACACGGACACTCGGTTATTTTAGTTAACATGGTTGTTGCTACTCTTGATTTTGGGTTACAGAATTGTTTCATCATGGAGGTTCCTCCGTTGGTGTTTTCAGCATGCAGACTCTTGATTGGCACACATCTGGAATGCCCTGTTAGTAATTTCTAAAATGACTCAGCCCCATGCTGCAGTTCTTTGATCAGAGCTTGACCCCACAATAGATTTTTCTATGACTGTCTTGATTTATACATATAAATGGCAACGGTAATGTTAAACCAATGAATGTTGAATGGTTTGTTTTGTAGCAGGACAAAAAAAATGCATAAAATTATACTAACATAAGAAAAGCTTTAAAAAAAAAAAACTAAAATCTTTTCAGTCTAAAAAGTTAGAGACTAGGTGTTAACTAGTAGTATACTGGATGCCAGCTATTATTTTCAAAATCAATGCTTTGTCTACAACATGGAGTTTAGGTGACATTATATATCACTGGTAAGGACAGAACAGTCCTAATGTGCAACTCAGCAGTCTCAGCCTTACAATGTAATGGCCATTTAACAAAAGTTACTAATGGAACATTATCAATGTGTTCCTTGAAAGATTATATACAAAATGCCAAAAATTAAGCAGAAGCATTGCCATTTTGCGTAATTCATTACTTTTCAAGACATATGCAAAAAATTTTGTAACTCTGTACACCAAATGCAACAAAATATCTTTTTAACATAATGCAAATATAATAAGTAAAAAATTCTGTCTTACTGTACTAATTTCTAAAGAGTCCACCTTCAAGCTTTTATGGTTTGTGAAGTCATTAAAAACAGTCCATTGATGCTTACATTCCCATTCATTGGACCAGATTTTAAGACTCTCCAGTCTTTCTTGATACAACATTGAGTGCAAATCATTTTTAATTAATTAAAATAGCGCTATTCCCCTGCCACAGTGACTGGTGCATACATCTGGATACATTTTTTGAATCTTCGTTCTATGCATGACATTCAACATTCTCTTGAATTGCTCATTCATCTTTAAAAGTGCCACAGTATATCCCCTTCATGTTCTTCATTTGACATTCAATGTCTGTCTAGTGTTACTAATGGCGCAGCTATGAGAGCAATGAATTGGTGAACAGACCATCCTGGGACCAGTTCCCATTTTTCACCCTTGTTGGCCCTCCATCACGGAGGTAGAGACAGAAGCTGTTTAAAGAGTTTTTGCATGAACATTACAATTCATTTTTTCACCTATTACCATAGATACTGCTTTAGCAAGTACTTTAGACGATAGAAGGTGATGATAGATGATATTTTGAAAAGGTTAGCTGATTAGTGAGGAATGTTGGGCGTAATGTCTTGTTTTTGTTGAAATTGCTCCTGTTATCTTGTGTATTTAGAATTATTTCTATGGAAAATTTTACTTAACTGGGAATTAGTCAAAATTTTATGTCAGGGCATAACAAAGGTGCAGGAGCAATGTATATGGAATGAATACAAAAAGATAGACGCTCAAGCAGTATAATGAACATAAACACAAATAATCCTATAACAATTGCATGTGTATGTTTTTGGAAGTATATACTATGTATACTTGCGTTTAAGTTCTCCCGCGGATAAGTCTGGGCTTGATTTTACAGTATAATTTCTGGTATTTTATAATGTCAGTCATATAAGTTGAATGCAGAAAACTCACGTTATTGGTCCAGGAGATTATGATATCCTAACGCCCACCTCAGAGAGTAACCACGGAGCACACTGCTTTTTTCTCTCTATGTATTGTGCCTACGTGACCACATGGTAATACCCAAAATATTCCAAAGCAACATTTGCACTGTTTTGTGTTTATTTGCATCACACACCCTCATACACCTTTATTTATACACCTATGATGGAGCATTCAACCAGAAGAAAATATGAAGCTGGTTTTAAATTAAAAGTTGTTGAAGTGGCGAAAGAAATTGGCAGTCGCGCTGCTGCAACAAAATTCGTTGTGTCTGAGAAAGTGGTGCAAGATTGGAGGAAGCAAGAAGTTATAAAAAAAAAAAAAAAAAAAAAAAGGGTCGCGTTTTTGAACGGGCGTATAAGTCGGTGTCTAATTTTAAGATCTATTTCTTGGGTTTCGAAACCCAACTTACTGTATACGCGAGTATATATGGTACAGTATATATACACTATTGTGATACAAAGCACCAAACCCCAACATGACCATACTAAGAGTTCCGGGTTCAAATAGCAGTGTGTTTGTTACACACACTCCTCAAGAAAATTAACAAAATGCAACACAAAGTTAACACAAGATTCTCTTTTTCTCTCTCCCCACAAAACTTCTCACTACCACCACACTGCCCTCCTCCAACCGAGTGTTGCCCCACGTCCTCCCAGCTCTGATTCACCTGTTTTAAGGGAGTGCGGTTCCTTTTATTAAGGACCTGGGAGTACTAATGGTGCAAGGTCCACTGCCCAATGGAAGCACTTCCGGGTCATGTGAAAGTCTGTTATAACAGGGAGCTTGTCTCTCTGCAGCTCCCTATTGCGGCACCCAGTGACCCCAGCAGGGAGCTCTGCCAGACTACATCTCCCAGCATGCCCTGCTGGCTTCCTACTGGGCACTAATATCTGGGGCTGCTGTCATCTAGTGTGCTGGGGGAGTAAAAAGCCCCCAGTGACATCTTCCTTTTTCAGTGAGCTGTCTGTCCATCCCTTCTGGTCTTTCCTTCCGGGTCTGATCCCCTTCTCCTCCCCAGCCAGGATGCCTACCTGCCTGTTAGGAGACTCCCGTCCAAGTAAGATACCATCCCCTCTTCTGACCGGGATGCCCGTCCAGCTCATTTATGATCTACAATATATACATATTGTCTTTTTTTTTTTTTTACACATATGTACCTGTATATGATTGGATGAGTTACTTTCCATTGCACGTGTGAAAAAGTGGAAAGGTAAAAATGATGTTACCCAAGTTTATTAACCTTAACCGTTTTGCATTTAGTACTATTGTTGTTATTGGAAAATGTCTTGTATAGAACTTCCTGGTTTTCCTTCTAGTACAAAGCACCCCAAATTGCAATAAATAACTTGATGCTTGAAAAAAGGAAAAGTTTAATGTAATGGGTAGAAATCAAACTCCAACTTCCAGATTCAAAGACGCATGAGTTAACTATCATACCACCATCACAACCTGCATGATGTTTCTCTGCTGACAGAACACAGGTATTTAATGCCCTTATAGCCATGTTTCCCAGCTTTGTCTAGTTATTACTTCAAAACATTTGCTATGAATATAAGATGGAGAAAAGAAATGTTGGGACTTTATAAAGTAAAACTGGTGATTCCAATTTGTTTTAAGATTTGATTCAGCTTGGAGATTACTTCCACTCCAACCTTGACCCTCTGTGGTGGCAAGCCCAAAAGTTACAGTATGTGTCAAAAACCTGCAGGTTTAGATATAACTGAGAAAGAGTGCTGAGCAGGTTATGATAATGGTATTAAGGTGAGAGATCACACTTGTGACACCAAATTGAAAACTTTTATGCCCAGAGACAGTATGGTTAAAGTAAAAGTTAAATATAATGGGCAGGAATCCATACTGGATTCCTTAGATTAAAGGCAAGAGTACTAACCATCAAGCCACCATCACACAAACTGTGTGGTGGTTTTTCTCTGCCAATCACATTGCAGTATTTCTAACAACTTACTTTGGCTCCAGCCATCCCCTGACCTATACTGAACAGTACCTGTGTGCAAAATTTTACTTCTGTGGTTTGAAAAACATAGCTGTGAATAAATAAGAAACATCAAGCAAACAGAGTATATACAGTATGTATATCCATCAATCCATTTTTCTATTGTGCTTATCCGAGGTAGATTTGCCTGGTAGTTGGAGCATATCCCAATCATCATAGGACACAAAGCAGGAACAACAACTGAACGGAGCATCAGCCCATCGCAGAGCAAACACACACTTACCCGCATGCACTCTATTGTGATGTGAGATTTTGCATATAGCTTGATAAATATTTTTGTATGTCTTTATTTATAATTTAGGCAAAGCAATGTAATTTAGTGTTACTTTGGTGAGAGGCATTCATGTTTGCCCCCCTTTACGACTGAGTTTCTTTAAATTTTACAACAGAGTTGGGGGTGTGTGCTTTAAACCAGTTTGGCGAGTGTTTCTCTGCTAAAGTCTTTCAAACCCCAACAAGGAAGCCAGGTTACTTTAACATATGGTCTTGGGGGGTGGCAGGTTTTAAGATGTTGTATTCCCCCATTAGTCTGAAGTATGGCTGTTTGGAATTGACTTGGATCAGAAGCTTTTAAGTACCATGATGTCCTATTGGCTCTAGGGGTTGGACAGAGAATCTATAAATCTACTTGCTCAACCACATTCTCACTCTCTTACTAACATCTGAAAGAAGCATCTCTTACTAACCTCTGATGAAGACAACACAATGAAGAGCACAGCTTGGCAGCCATATTTGAACAGGCTTGTGGCCTGTTCTGAAGAAAGCTGAGCACCAATGATGCCTTAACTAGAGACATTTTACATAACTACAAGTCTGTGCCGCCTGAAACTACACATCACCATTTAATCAGGTTGTATGGTTGCCAATATTCAAATGTACTTTGTATATTGTTATTATTTATGAATATTACCAATAATACATTGTTTTATGTGTAACTTAATTCCTGCTTGTCTTTTTACTACACCTAATTGCCTATAGATATAGAAGGGAAGGTGGGGATACGTTATATACTATAACACCTTATAAACAGTGGTAAGTGTGTGAGATTAGGCATTTTGACAAAGGCTACTTATTAATAATACAATAGGGGAAAGTAGAGCAACATATTACCAAGACAAAACACACTCACAAGGGCCAATTTAGCAACACAAATTCACCTGTCCAGCATTACTTTGGACTGTGGGGGAAAAAAACAGAGTACCCAGAGAAACCCATGAGACACACGTGAAAAACATGCTAACTCCATGCAGGGAACACTCGAGACACAAACCCCAGTCTCCTTACTACTACATATACTGAATATACCAGGGGTGGGCAAAGTCATTCCTGGAAGGCCGCAGTGGCTGCAGGTTTTTGTTTCAACCCAATGGCCTAAAAGGAAGCACTTATTGCTCAAGTAACACTTCTGCTTTATTTTTGTTGTCTCGCTCCTTAAGATTTTGAATGCGTATTGCTTTTTTTAGTCTTAAACAGCTGTATTCTCAGTTTTTAATTGCTCCTTATTAGCAATAAGATGCAAATGACAAAAGAAAGCAGCAGTTTTCCAGTTTGTTACCATTTACCTGTGTATAGTTTTCATACACTATTTGGTTTAATTAAATACTTGAAAGGAAAGTGAAGAGAGAAAAGTGAAGGAATGAGAATTACTCCTCTATTTTAGACTTCAAATCAAGAAGGAAATAAAAAATCTAGGATATGAATATGACCTGACATAGGCAGAGTTAAAGCACTAACAAGCCTTGAAATTTAATTTTTGGCAAAGATTGTTTTCTAATAAAGCAACTGGGTTGGAACAAAAACCTACAGCCACTGCAGCCCTCCAGGACTGACTGTGCCCTCCCCTGGTATATACTATAAGAAAATCGCACAAAATAATAGAGTTGGGGGCACCTGCAGACAAACCCTGCATAACTGAAAAACAAACTCTGAAGTATAAACCTGTTTAAGAAAGAAAGAAACGTCTTCACAGACACAAGTCTCAAGAGTGACTTCTCCAAGGTGGCAACACTTCCAGTTAAGAACAAGAGAGACAGGAAGAGGCGGGTCCAGATGGATGGACACCAGGAGAGACGCCAGAGGTGGTAAGGCTGTCAATCATCTGGGGCCTCGTGTATAACGCCGTGCATAGAACTCACACTATAACATGGCGTAAGCACAAAAGCGGGATTGTGCGTACGCACAGAAAAATCCAGATGCAGGAATCTGTGCGCATGCAAAATTTCACGTTCTTCCACTATATAAATCCCGATCAGCGTGAAAAGTAACGCACGTGGACGTGCCTTCTGTCCCGCCCCAACTCCTCCCAGAATTACGCCTCTTTGAATATGCAAATCAATATAAATAGCCTTCTGTGAAAAGACAATGGGAAAAGCACAGGGGAAAATATAAGAATTTCAGCGAATACGAAGTGGAGGCAAAGGAAAAACGTACTATTTGTTGGTTTAAACAGTGGTATAATCAACAAAAGAAAGTTGATTGAGTGACAGAGTGTCGGAGAAACTCGAAAGATCCAAGTTCACCAAGTCGCTCAGTGCCCGAAATAAAAAAGAAATCACATATCAAAGTCGCCGTGAAAAGGCAAGTCGTAGCCCACCGTCTGAGTGTCATATGAAAGCTTATTAGGATACAGACAAAACAAATAGGCACACAGTGGGGAAAAAAGCACGAAATGTCAACTTTAATCTCGAAATTTACACTTTAATCACGTAGTTTATTTTGCCATTAAAGTAGAACATCATAAACTTCATCTTAAAATCGTTTATTTTACTAGTTTCTCAAGTAGCACGTTAAATGCTTTGTTCTGTGTTTGATCTTCTATGTGCTCTATGTGTGTGAATCACTACGTGCTTCCGTTCTTTCTCTTTCTCCGACAGGACACATAATCCTTTACATTCGTGATATTACAGCTCTCTGAATAATTAAAATACTGAGATGTATACGTGATATCTTTTTCATGATGATAGCAATGAAAGCATGTTATTAAACATGGGAACACGGTGGCGCAGTGATTGTTCATATCTCACGCAAGAGTCTTGCTGCGCCATGTGCGACCTTCGATTAAATAATTTATTACAGAAGTACTGTCTCTTTCAAACGTACTAACCTCCAATTCCTGTCCTAACTTTTCTTTCTTCAAATGCCCAATCGCCACACAATCAGCTCTGTAATAGACGTTAAGCCATCTGTAAGCTTAGAACGCCGATTCTTCAAAACTTTTAAGGAACATTGAAATATCTTCGTAGTACATGTTTAATTATTCTATCCGTCTATCTTTCCATTGTCGCGTCAGCGCAAGAATACAACGCAATGCAGGAACAATCCCTGAACTAGCTAGCGCTGCGGCACCGTGTCCTCACATGTTTAATTATTAACAATACAGATTATTTAAATGAAGTTAAAGTTTTAGCTGTATAATATAATCAACATTTTTTGCTGCATTTCATCTTAAAAATGATATCGTCATCATATGTAAATACACGCTTCATAAAGTGGCGCAGGTTGTGCAATATTATAACTGTAGTGCAAGTTTACAGTGAGGTAATTGTACTTATAAGTCCAAACAGTTCTACAAGGAGCACTTGATGGACTGATTGAGTGCGTTTATAGTTCTTGGGATGAAACTTTTTCTAAACCGTGAAGTCCGTACAGGGAAGTCTCTGAAGCGTTTTGCCGTGGCTCAGGCAGCATCTGCTTCATGCTGTGTACCGATAATTCTCTTTCCGATCAGCTGCTGCTGTGATTTCCCACTCAGATACAGTGATATAAATACTCCGAGTGGTGCAGTGAGAGTCATATGGAAAAAGATGATCTGTTGTGGCAACACCTAACGGGAGCAGCTGAAAGAAGAAGAAGATGCATTGAGAGTTACAACGCTAAAGCAGTTATGGTATTTGGAATACTATGGCTATTTCCTGGACCATTATATTGCTGCACGTTAATTACAATCAGATGCATTACACTAATAAACAATATGCAGTTAGTTTCAGTGTATTTATAAAGCCGCGTCAGGAATGTGGATCTAAGAAAGAAAGGGTGATCACACAGGAACAGTAGCACTGCTTTGACGCTGGGTGCCGCCAGTCTGCAAAACCGAGCGGAGAAATTGCGTACGCCAAGGTATGAGTTACCGTGGAAATGTGCGTGGCTTTACGCCAAGTTTAGGTTTTATACATCGCGATTTGAGCGTGGAAAGGTTCGTACGCAACATTTCTGTGCATACGCACCGTTTATACATGAGGCCCCTGGTCTGTAGTGGGAGGGAGATAAAGATGTTAGCATACAGCGCCACCCTGTGGACTGCAGAGGAATTACCACCAGCGGAGTCTTTAAGCTGTCCCTGAGGTGCATGTGTGTGACTGATAAATATATAGATATGTGTGTGTGTATATATATTGATACCCAGTGCATTGTTACTCCATGCCTTGCACCCAGTAGGGTTAGTTAGGCTATGGCCCCCGTGACTGTGAACTGGATTAAGAATGTTATGTTTTTTATATATAACTAAATAAGACTCTATATGTATTTTTCATGGCCAAATTATTCTCAAAGAAACACACTCTAAATTATCAGACTATTGTTGTAATCATGTGCTTGCTATTACTGCCAGGATTGACAGACTGAACTTGACTCATCATTAAGAGATTTTCAATTTCTGGCAGTTAGATGCACCATCAGAGTATAAAGGGTTTTTAGATGAGCAGCCCATCTCTTTATTTCTTTCTAAAAGCTGCACAAAGAAAAATCATCTACTCTTTGAAGCGGCCTCCCCAGAAATAGCTTCTGTTAGTAAAACCACATTGTTGGAAAGAACTGCTCCTAGCTATTAGGTAACACTGGTCATTTTCAGAAAATCTGTTACACTGCATGAAATGAGTTTTCACTGGATAGCCTTTGGCAAAAATAAATGGGGTGTATCATAAACAACACATAGATGAGGTTCTTTCACATACTGTACTTGCACTGCGCTAATTTACTGTATATTACTCATTCAATATCTTCCCTCAACATGCAATATTTATAGAGCTTTTGACTTGAATTAATAATTATTAATGAATTTATTAACTATGTGTAATAACCAATAGTAGTTGAAGTTTATTCTTGTTATATTACTGTGTTCTTGTAATGGCTGTTCAATTCCGTAATTCTGTGGTACTATTACTGTATGTAATATGTTTAGTGCTGTGTGCTTGAGCAAACACACCATACAGCCTGTTCCTTCCACTTGTTTATACATATTCCAGTTATCTTTTTTGTTATGAACATGCCTATTAAATTCTTCTAATTAGTTTCAAAAGCAAGTTGCAAGTGGCTCAGTGTTTTCAAACAAGATGGGTCTTGTGACTCCTGCCAGCTTGTGCGGAAGCTTTTGATAGAGCATTAAAGTAGATCAGAGGTGGAGGCAATGTGTTATAATGGCTACGATAATTGACTTTAACTGTATAACCAGCAGCGGTACCACCTGTACGTCAGAGCAGGTAATCAATCTGAATTTAAGTATGTTTGGACGCAGCTAGTAATTGGATGGCAGACCATCTAGGAAAAGCTTGGGTGGCCACAGGAGGTTTTGGTGAGGCCAGTAGGGGGTGCTTACTCTGTGCTCTATGGGTAGATCCCAGTGTCCCAGTGTAGTGACAGGGACACTGTCTATGGTGTAGCAATGGATTAGGTTTAGGTTTAGGTTTCTTTATTTAGTCATGTTTACACAGGAAAACATGAAATTTGCCTTCTCAGTTGCATCTAATAACAGGTAACAGACAGAATGAAATAAAACAGACAAATAGAAATAAGAAAGGTTAAGGTAAGGCAGTTAGATAAAACATATTTATACCAAAAAAAAAAAAAAAAAAGGTAACAGGATATATATCAAAACCTTAAACATTATCTCCGATATTTCTTATTGAAAAGTCGTATGGCACTAGGAAGAAAGGAGTTTCTGGAGTGATTTGTGTGGGTTTTCAAAGCAACTATGTGCAGATTGTGCAAAGCACAAGGGCCTACAACCTTGGGGGACCCGCTTGGGGCAATATAGATTTTTAAAAAATTTTTAATAACTTAACTAAAACAGCGGTTCACAGTCTCAATGCAGTGGCTTCAACATGCAATGTCTTGTTACCTTCAACTCTGACCTTGATGCCTGACAACGAATTGTATGCTGCTGCTGATCTTCTCATTGAATGCTATAGCACTGACATTACACCAGCGTTTTCTGCTCAATTGTTGTCAGTTCGTGCATGTTTTCAGTCCATCCTGTCAACCAAGTTGACTGTTTTCGAAATAGCTGAACTGTTGCTGATAGGTCACTGTGCACTGTCGTCTACTTTCAGTGACGTTTGCTGCATGTGAACGATCATTCTCCAAGTTAAAACTCATCAAAAATGACCTCAGAAGCACCACGTAGCAAAAGAGACCGTGGCTTGGCTATACTCTCAATCGAAAACAAGAGTGACAGACAACTTGACGTGTCAAACATTGTTGAGACTTTTGCGCAACAGAAGGCAAGCAAGAGAGTATTTTAAGGTATTATAAGTAATATGATTTGTGACTTGTCAGTAAGTTTCATTTTTGTAAGCTTTAACAGTTTAATGTATCTGCAATCTGTTTTTTTTGTGTACCTTAGTATTGCTTACTGTGCATTAGTGTCAGTACTGTGAGCATTTGTGAGTGTGACCACTTTATGATGTACATTTTCTCAGAACTTGTGTAGAACAGGTTGATTGTGTAGTAGTATTGCTGTCAGCCAGTGTTGTCATTTAAATTTGTTACAAATTGAAATTGCTTCATTTTATAGCACGGAATAGTTTCTACTTTCTACCTTATGTTACATTCTAATCATCTTCCTTCACAAAGTTGTCTTGGAAAAGTAAGCGTGTCCACATTTCACATATATTTATGTACTGCTACTACCCACACCTCTCACATTCCATTCCCACAATTTATTTTATTTTTGCTAACTTACAGCGGCTATAATAAAGCAATTTAAAAAGTTATTACAAACTCCATTTAGAGAGGTGGTTGGTTTATCACCAGTGTGTGATCTGATAGTGACGAGGTTGTGGATGCCACTGCCCAACCGGCCGCTAGGATCTATTTTTGAATAAATTACTAGCAGTTATGCTATGCTATGCACAGGGGCCTTCAGCAAGCTAACTACACCACACTGAACTGTGCTGTAATAATAATAATAATAATTCATTACATTTATATAGTAGAAATTGGCTCAGTCCTTCAGATGAGATGTAAAACTGAGGTCTTGACTCTCTGTGGTTCAAAAAAATCGATCCATGAGCATCCTTCAAAAAGAGTAGTGTGTTTGCCTATGTCCTGGCTAAATTGTCCACGATGGCCTGATCATTCAAGCCTTCTAATCATTCCCCTTCTCTAAACAGCTCACTCCTTCATCACCTAATAGCTATTTTGTGGAGAGTGTACTGGCACAAGAATGGCTGGCATTGAATCATCCAGTTTGAAATGGCTCCCCACTGTCTATGTAAAAGCACACTGAGTAGGTTAGAAAAGCACTATATAAATGTAATTAATTATTATGTATTATCACTTTCTACTTCAATTCCAACCTCATACTCATGAGGATAAAGGTGTCACTCAAATCTACAATTATCATGTTGTGCCATGCTTTCTCCTGAGTGAAAGCATAGAGTTTTTACACATATTTACAGCTATAATACAGAAACAGTTCAGTAATTTACTAAACAATATGACTTTTAAATACTTAAACACACATTTTATGTTAAACACAACATGAAACAGTTGTTGAGTCTCAGTGATTAACATAAAATACCAGTTAAAATAATAATTGAGATGTGACTAATTAACAGTAAATGAGAGTAAAAAATAATGAAGTCTGCTTCTGCTAAGTAAACATTTTCTTTTCTGTGCTGTTCATGTTTTCTTTTATTTATAAGTGTGTGAATGACTGTATACCTAGGTAGGAAGCAACTTGCCAGATACAGAGCTACCCTTGAAATCACAAGGTCATAATGGCAATAATAATGAATCAATGTGTGATCCTCCGATTCTGTTACACCTGTGGGCTAAATGTAAAGTCACTAAATCATAGAATCTGCCTGCCATGCATTAGATGAACACAACAAAAATACTGGCTGGGAAGAAGAAAGCAGCTTTGTATTGTGCCTTTTTGTTTAGTGCTTTGGATACAGCAAGCTTGATAAACGAAAGGAAACACCAATGTAAATTATCTTAACAGGGTGCTGGGCCCACACAAGCTGTAAATAGTAATGTATTTTGAATGCGCATTGCTGCTTCACTGCCTATTAAAGCAGATTCTTGAAAAGTCTGGAATTGTATTGGAGGGATGGGACAGCTCTCTTCCAAAAGACACTACTTCATTTAATTTTCTTCATGATGTGGTAGCAAATGCTGTTTTATACACTGCTCAAGTCATTTCCATTTGGATTAGAATCACTTGACTGGAATGACTGTAGATAATCTATATTATTGTCATGCTCTTCACAACATACATATAAAAATGATGGCAGCTCTAAAAGAAAGAAGAGCAACCAGTCTGACTCCAGGACTGCAAAATATGAGCCATGAGAAAACTTGCCTGTTTAAGAAAATGGATATTAAGATGTGACATAAAGTGTTTGCAATTACGTAAGGAATTGGTACAGTGGGCCTCAACTATTACTTTGAGTCCAGTTCTTCAACAAGAATACTGGGGTTCTGAAGAAAATTTGGCAAGGGTGAATTTATTTAAAATGTTAAGTTCTTCACACAGAGAAGCATAGACACATAGAATAAAGTATCAAGTCATATGGTAGAGAGTAGCATTTTGGGGACTCGATGGTGTTAATTTGTAAAACCTAGGCGAATATGAATGACATGCTTTGTTGGGCTAAATGGCCTGTTCCGGTCAAAATTGTTCTAATGTTCTAAGATAACTTACCCTAAGTACCAGACTTGTTCAAACTAATCTTCTGACCTTACTCATTAAAAAGATATTTTGAATAACAGAACTACCACTTATTGTATTTTTTGTTTTTTTGTTTATCTTGTCTTTCTCTGTAACGTCTGGAGACTGTTATTCATAAAATAACCCAAAGATGCGAGAATTACAAAGTTTAGCACCAATTGTTAAATTACAGTCAAATTCGCACAGATTAACATCTTGCCCTTGCAAATAACAATTAAAAATCTTGACCACGAGTGCCTGTTATTTATATTCAATTACAGCGATGTAGTTGACTATTTGAAGTAGAAGCGCCATTTACATTGATGAGCAGATGGTCATGAAATACATGGCAAGGCTACAGGATGTAGAGGGACAGTGGCTCTAGTATAGAAGATGTACTGTATGTTGTCATACCAGGGCACCTCCAAGGGGGTTGCATTTCTGGAGACAGAGAGTGAGATATGACATTGGCATCAGCATACGATTGTCTTCGTGGACACTGGAGTGCAGTAGACGCACCAGTTACAAAAAATGGCTTATAGAAAAAGAGGCAGAGGCCATGGAGAGTTGGGAGGAGGTTAACCAACCTCCAGGCCTACAGAGGGCTATACATGATCCTAAGTGGGAAGATCTGGAATCAAGCTACCCTTTTAAGGTGAGGCAACTGGAGAGATGCCAGGTGGAACTTTATACTGGACTCATATAGCAAAAGTCTAGCTGCCCTAACCTCTGAAGCGACCATGGGAAGAGGTTAAGCATCTCCTCCAGCTCACAGACTTCCTAAGTATGAAGCTGGGAGGTGAGTCAGGTGAATGGCAGACTAGATTATAGAGATAAAAAGAGAAAGAGAGATAGGAGGTGAGATTGGGGGTGCTTGTCCTACTTAAATGTGGGCATCCCTGTATATCTGGCTTCATTCTTGCTGTGACAGATGCTAGAGAAAATGGGCATTTCCAGCATAAAAGACAAATCACAGAAGGGAGCAGGGGGAAAAAAATCAAACATATTGTGATTGAATACTTAAAATGAGTAGTAAAGTGCAGAACAGTGTTAATGTTGTTCAGTTAAACCCTTAACTATGTGTAGAAACTGGAGAAAGGCTGGAGTTGGTAGAACTCATTGCCTTTAGTGATTACACTTTCAGTCAGTGGTCTTTTCAACATGTTTAAACCGAGTTCTTATGTGTTAAGTTATAAAAGCGTAAGTGTAGGATGATCTATGATTATGACGATAACAGATTTATTGAGTTACTCTGATAAGGTGTGTGTGTGGTTCTCATTCCTTTCGCAGTTTGCAGTTTCTTGATTAAAAATAGGAAATATTTGATATTCCCATTATTGACGTGCACATTAAGTTCTCAGGGGTTTCGCTGAAAATACCAGAGTAGCAGCTATTTTATTAGCCTATCCTTTCCCAGTTCTATAATGAGCAGTTAAATTGACACTCTTGGTGCCACACATGGTGACAAAGTCATCACAGAATCTATAATAATGATGAATTGTGATCGAAAACGAATGACAGCTTTTACAACAGCATACTGAAAATAGGACATGCACAATAAATAATATACAGACTCCACACTTTTAACACAGCAGGAATCATCCGCTTGACGTGCTGATTTCATGCTGCATAAGGTTGTTGAGGGTGTCCTTACTTTTTTGTTTCGCTTGTTTGGTTTACACAAAGTCATCTGTTTTATTTGTCAGAGTGCTTGCTAGCATTTTAACAAGCTATTTATGAATGTAAATCTGCACTGTGGTTATGATTATGGAAAATTTGCTGCCAATATATATATATACAAATATTTGATTAATAAACTGTGCTACCATTTTGAAATGTAGTAATTATACAAGGTTATATATGAAGAATTAATATCATTTAAAAAGTTGTTTTATTTCATATAAAGATGGATTAGATTTTTTTAATGAAGTTAAAAAAATATTTTGTTGAATAATGTAAGGCATCCAAAAAAAAAGACTTTGCAAGAAATAATAACTACACTGCATTTTATGTATACATCGCCTTTCCCATTACTCAAATGCTTCAAACAATTTAAACAACAGGCAGAAAGAAGAAAAAAGATCAAATATGCAACAATGGATACAAAAAAATAGCAACATAAAACACTAAATAAAATAAACACAAAGCTTTGAATTAGAATAAGTTTTTCAAACCAGAATAAAAAATGCAAAAATACAAATAGTTCTCTGAACAAATAACATCCTGAGCCCTTGGGCTAAGATAAGGTAATGGATCAGAATGGCAGGGTAATTTAAATGCCTTCCTGAATAAAAGAATTTTAAGGTTTTTTTTTATTATTATTATTTTTTTTTAATTTAGACATAATGAATTGGCTAATTTCATCAATTTAACTCTTTCAGGGCTGATGTTGACTTTTGTCACAATTCAGGGGTAGAGGATGGTAATCAGCTGTAACTCTTTGACAAAACTCAGCATTACATTTTAGTTGGACCCTGTTTGTTAGAAGGAAAGTTCGCTTCATTGCTTTGGCCTCGATGCACATGAGAAGAGTAGCAAAGAGCAAACAGCCTCTGAACCGGCATCAGTCAACCAAAGCAAAATACATGGCGGATGAGGTTTTGAGATTATCACTGAATCAGACTCTGATTTTGATGCAAGTGATCTGTAGATACTGTAGATAACGAAAAGGGGTACCAGCATCAGCTGATTGGTCCCCAGCTCATCGTGGTGCTGAACACGTTCATGTACCTGATGCACCTTCAGCAACGTTTACCTGGGAGGACCTCTGCTTACAACGACAGACTGCATCTCACTGCGACTGCCACCACCTTCCACGTAAAGACAGCCTGGCAGCCGGCCCACCGTGCATCCGTGCTTTTCAGAAAAGAATATTCAGAGTTAAGGAGGTTGTTCTAAAGTCAGGGTGCTACTGAACTGAAGTCCCCATCACCCATAGAGCTCAGGTTAGTTTGAGCCATAACAAAGATTGCCAGATTCGGTGGACCTTAGTGGGCGAACAGAACCGTAGTGATGGAGTCTTAGAGGTCAGTTGAATTAATTACAGTTTAAAAGTGAATGGCCTATGGATTTTTAAGACTTAGTTTTGTAGACAGTAGAAGAACAATGAGTAAAAGCAAATAATGGAACAATAGCATTACAAATGTTAATGTATTTACCCCTAAAAGCCAAATTCAGCCCCAACTCAACAATCATATTAAATCGTCCTTTTTCCAAATAACTTGGTGCTTAAACTGAAATTCTGCTGTTTTTTTTGCCATTACTTCATTCAAAGCCACTGAAATGTTTAAGTGAGACTTGAAGTCCTGCTAGACTAGACTAGACTAGACAGCTAGACTACTTTTGTGTCTCAGAAGTGACTCCTCCGTGCTGCTTCTCAAAGGATGTAATTGACATTATTTTCCTTTGGTTTGAAAAACATAGAATTTTTTACTTTTTCTTTTATTTTGATGTGAGTGCTTTCTAATTATATCTTTTGGGTATTTATTTTATTATGTAATCCCCACTGAGGACTTGATCTCTTTAAGTGAAGGGCACAATTGCAATCAACTCTAAATAAATTATTAATTACACTTTTGTTATATAACCAAATTTAAAATAATGATTCAGAACAGGGAGCCATGTCTCAACAGGTCCAAATAAGGAAGTCTGTTAACAACAGAAAATAATGTAACACTCAGGTACCCACTTAAACCAATTCATGGCTGTGAAAGGCAGGAACCTGTTCAGGCAGCATTGAAGACAAGGAAGAAACCTTTGCTCACACACTCACACTGACACTCAACTAATTTATAATTCCCAATTGATTTAGCAGCATGTCATATTACATGACTTTATCAGAGATTTTCAGACAAATACTTCATTTACTTAATCTTAGCGAATCGGCAGTCATGGCGCACTTCTGTGGCTGTCATTTATGCAGTGTGACATACCCAGTGACTCGCTTCAACTAGCCTTGCACCGTAAGCCTGGACTCTCTGTGTGTGAGAACTGACAACCAGTGAGTGATTATCTAGAAATACAATGCATATAATTCAGCTATAAGGAATAAAGAACGCAGGTTTTTTTTCATACCTTGCAAACATAAGATAGCCACGTTTGTTCGATGAGTTCTAAATGCCATGATAGAATGGTATGTGACTGAATTTGTTATACCTAGAAATCATTCATACAGCACCAGCTCTGTCAGGCAGTATGTTATTGGCTGTCAGAAGAAGAGGTAACCTTGCAATACTTTGGAAATGTGAAATTGCTGGAAAGTCATCATGAATTTGTGTAATTTAATATCCCATGCAATTTCCTGTCATGTAATCTGACTTACTCAGGCAACAAGATCAGCAACCACAGTTATCAAGTTTGATATCCTTTCCAACTAGAAGTCTTGTGATGTGAAACTGGCTTTAAGATCAGTCCACCAGGTGGAAGGATGACCTGGAAAGATTTTGAGTAGAATACCAGAAATATTTTTCCTTACTTTCTTCAAGGGTAATTTAAATAGAACATTCAAACATAGCGCGGAGTGTTATTGTAAGCAAGATCAGCAACCAAAACAGCAGAAGCAAAACAGACTCATAACTACAAAAGATGGCTGCCATTTTGTCACATGCATATAGCCACACCCACACGTAGCCATGCTAGTTAATAACATCCATCCATCCATCCATCCATTTTCCAACCCGCTGAATCCGAACACAGGGTCACGGGGGTCTGCTGGAGCCAATCCCTGCCAACACAGGGCACAAGGCAGGGAACCAATCCTGGGCAGGGTGCCAACCCACCGCAGGACACACACAAACACACCCACACACCAAGCACACACTAGGGCCAATTTAGAATCACCAATCCACCTAACCTGCATGTCTTTGGACTGTGGGAGATAACCGGAGCGCCCGGAGGAAACCCACGCAGACACGGGGAGAACATGCAAACTCCACGCAGGGTGGGCCCGGGAAGTGAACCCGGGTCTCCTAACTGCGAGGCAGCAGCGCTACCACTGCCCTAATAACATACAATGGCAGAAAAAAAAAGAAGCAGATTCATTTCATCTATTTAATAAATCAGAGTTATGTTATCCTTACAGCTGATTCTTGGGTTTATTTTGTTTATTAAACTTATTCTTGACTTTACTGTTTTTTTTTTTTTGTTTTTTTTTTTAAGTGGGATCACAGTATCTTGGTTTGCAAACACCGCTACCTTGGGTATTTTTTAGTCGTGGCATCTATGTTGAGAGTAATGATGCCCAGTTGTATTCATGGGGCGATATCATCATTGCACCACTATAAATGGAGGCACTAGTTCTGACATTCATGTTTTTCAATTTGTTCTTAAACATTGATAACATGGATTTTTCACCATGGAAGAACAATTTCTGATGTTTGTTTTTGTGATGTGGGTGGAAAACTAGAGCAACTCAAAAAACTCTAAAATCACAGGGAGAATGTGCAGACTACAAAAAGAAAATGGGTAAGCTTGGGTTAAACCTAGGATGCTGAATTTTTACCAC
Source organism: Erpetoichthys calabaricus (assembly GCF_900747795.2). Lineage (NCBI taxonomy): Eukaryota > Metazoa > Chordata > Cladistia > Polypteriformes > Polypteridae > Erpetoichthys > Erpetoichthys calabaricus. The sequence goes on along the minus strand of NC_041400.2, from coordinate 33,595,810 downwards.
CCGTATTATCTATTTATCACATTTAATCTAGGATGCTACACCTGCACAATACAGTTGAAGCCAGAAGTTTACATACACTTAGGGTGAACTCTTTAAAACTTTCTAACCCCTCCACAGATTTTATACTAAAAACTATAAATTTGAGACATCTACTTTGTGCAGGCCAAAAGTATTTTTTTTCCAGCAATGTTCACAGAATTCAGAGTATGTCGCTTTTTCTTGACTGTATCACAATTCCACTGGGTTACAAGTTTACTGTATATACACTTTATAAACTGTGCCTTTAAACACCTTGGGAAATCCCAGAAAATGATGTCAAGTATTTAGGAAGTTGGACAACTAGCTTCTGATAGCCAATTAGCCTAATTGGAGTCAACATGTGGGTGGATGTTAATGAAGTTATAGAGATTTCTTTTCCACACTTAAGTAGAAGTGGTGGAAATGTTAAGTTAAAAATATTTTAACTATGACTTCAAATGGAATCAAGACCTTTATGGAACTTCATATATCTCCCCCTTCTACTCATCCTTTCATTTAACCCATATAACGAAATAAGGAGGACTCATAATTTTCTGCTATTTCCATGTCCTTTATATGTTAGTTTGTAACTTTTTTGGAGGCTTACTCCCTGGGGTCGAATTGTGAGTAACAACTCATACAGTAGGCCATAAAAAATCAAGGTGTGCCTATTAACCCAAGTGATCGATACATATGTTAATGACAAACACTAACTTCAAAAATGCAAACTCCAAAAAATGGTTATTTGTACATATTGTTATTTAAAGCCTGCGGTGGGTTGGCACCCTGCCCAGGATTGGTTCCCTGCCTTGTGCCCTGTGTTGGCTGGGATTGGCTCCAGCAGACCCCCGTGACCCTGTGTTCGGATTCAGCGGGTTGGAAAATGGATGGATGGATGGATGTTATTTAAAGCTACACATAACAATGCGTAAATATCATCCATCCATCCATCCATTATCCAACCCGCTATATCCTAACCACAGGGTCACGGGGGTCTGCTGGAGCCAAACCCAGCCAACACAGGGCGCAAGGCAGGAAACAAACCCCAGGCAAGGTGCCTGCCCACTGTAGGCGTAAATTTAATGTTAAATGATTTCACTGTAATACTAGTCATGAACATGAAACTGCTTGCTTCTGCACAAACTCCTAATGTTAACTCAGCTGCTGGATGTTACAACATTCAATTTTTGTTTCTGTTAGTACACTTCTATACTTGGTTTTGATAAATTTTATTCGTGAAAAGACTTGCTGGTAATTATACACAATACCAAATAATAGTGAAATGCATACAGCAGACATGCAAAGCCTTAGAAATAAATCCTGAGTTATACAGTTTATTGTAGAGAAGCCTTGATAAAACTCTACTTGAGTTCACTATTGCAGCATTGTCCAAATTAATAGCAGGCCTAATAAGCCTGTTCCTTTTGTGGACACTGCTCTATCCAAATATTAATGCCTTTAAATATGAACCTGTGGCACAATCCAAACAGGTCTGACCTCCTCTTACTGTCACCTGCAAGCCTGTATTGGCAGTAGCCGCTCTTTATTGCCCAATACAAAAGCTTTTATGTGTGTGTTTTGATTTTGGGAGGGAGGTTGTTGTGTGTGTATTCCAGTCTGTCTGCTTGTCTATCTCTTGGAGCTTCTGTAAAATTTAAATTTCCCCTTGGGGACAAATAAAGTGTAAACTAGTCTGATCCAAAGGCATTGAGACAATTGCAAAATCTGTCTCATGCCACCTAAAATCCTGAAAACAAGACTTAAATTCACAAATTGCTGAGCTTCTCACCCTATCACTGAATGTCAGCCCAATAACCCTACAAAGAAACATAATTTCTGCCACTTGTGCTCACAGTCTCATTCTTTTGGTCATTGTTTACAGCTCATGACCATAGTTAAGGACAGGGATGAAGATCATCTGGGGTACCGAGAGCTTCGACATAAGCTCTTTTTATTGTGAATAACGCTGCATTACAATTTACTATGCTTACACCAGTCAACTTCACCATCATCTTAAGAACCACTCACAAGGGTAAGAATATTAGCCTACAGTCTACTCGTAACTGTGCCAAAGACCATAGTTCGCTCCTCATCAAGACCGGCACATACTGTTTATGTGAACATCTGTACATTATGGCATTACAGAGGGAAAAGAAGTGAAGTTCCAATAGTGTTGATATATCCCATAGTCAGAAATGACATCTACATAAATGTATGAACAAAAAAGATTCTCACCATGTTTATACTTTTGAAAATTTTTATTATCTATTCTTACTGTATGTATAGGGAAAGCCCTTGTAACAGACAAGTGTGCTAACTCTATCCTTTGTTGTTATCAGAACTCTGTACCCTCAGGCTTTTTTCAGCAGATGTACAACAATGGAATAATGAGAATTACAGTAGTGCTGTTCAGGACCAATTCGAGGGCTTCTAGTGGACAGGAGTGTAGATAGGCAATGGCTGAGCATTTACATGTGCTGCAAGGGAGATATGAAACACAGTGAAACCTAGAGCACACAGAAAAGCCTTTCAGTTTAATAAGATGTTACAACAATTTAATACTCCCCTAGCATAGTAGATTGGCTCAAAAAGGGAATAGCAAAAAACGAAAGGAAGCATTGCGATATTCTTGCCTTTTTCCATACGTGGGGCATGGCCTGCAATTATTCAGACTATAGATTTTTTTTTTAAGTGTCACTGACTGAAAAATAATGTGTCACCTAAAACAAATGCTGAGATAAAAAATTTAAATCATGGTAGTCTGAATAAAAGTAAATGTTCCATCACTTTAAAGTGCTAATATCACACAGTTTCTTTAAAGAAATAAAGGCTAAGAGATTGTTTCATGTCATGCTATGCATTAAGAAAATATGCAAATATCTACATTTATGAATTTGGTTTGTGAATAAACTCGAAGTGAGTGTTGGTGGAACTTCAGGAAGTAATCTGGCATTGTATATCAGCCGCAATAAATTGTTGTTTTTTTGTCCTTTAGATGTGGAAAGCAAAAATGAAAAAAGCAAGAGTGTTTGTGTACTCACTCCACTTACTGTGTTATTTTAGATTGGAAGGCTTCTACTACTGTTTTGATCTCATGTATTGTAAGTGTGCCAATGCAAATTCTGAATTTGATAGAAAACAAGATTGTGCTGAATAATAGGAGGCAAGGCGTTCGGATCATAATTTAAATCCAAAAATATTCAGAGTTGGAAAGCATTTTGCAGCAGATGGAATCAATTGCCAGAAACACCGTCAAAATCGATTATTCAAGCATTTTATTTATATAGCGCCTTTAGTGTTTTTAAAGCAATCTGCTGTTTGGTGCTGCCCGTTGAAATAAGTAGAGCATGATGACATAAGTGCATCTGGTGTCCTCTAGGTCACATGACTGGCAACAGGAAAGCAGCTGTAAACATCATGGTCACAGCCATGCAAAAACACAAAATTGAGGCAATCATACTAAAAACAAAACACAAAATGGCATTGCTGTTCTGATTTAATTTTTGTTTAAAGTTTTCCTCCACCTCTAAGATTTTTCTTATCGTTTTCTGTCCCATTTAGGATTTTGTGTATGGAAATTTCTAATATCCTAATCATTTCTATGTGAAAAATTCATTTAACTTGGATGAAATATTTCCTTGTTGTTTCTTGCCACCTCTTTGCCATTTTGGTCCTGGTGATCATTACTTGAGGTGTGTGACGTCATTAACACAACAGTATAAAGATCGGCTCATTTATTTCAGTCACCATCCAAATTTGTGGATAATGCTCTAAAAGGCTTTTGTTTGTGATTCTGATTGATGTTAGTCTCAGGCAAAAGAATTTTAGTATTGTTTTTCTGACCATGATTTCTGGGTTTTGCTTTTAGAGTTTGAGAAAGGAACCTGTTGATTTTTGGCTTAAGAAATTTGCTTTTATTTTGACAAAGGCTCATTTCTTGTATTTTCTCACTAAAAAGTCTCTGTTTTCAAGTCATTATAGTCAAAAGAATAACTATTATGCCTGTTTTAAAAAAGGAAGAAGAATTTAAGAAAGAATAGAATTGGGATAAGAATGAAACAAAGTGTCTGAAGTCAAAACCATGGAAAGCAATGAGTCAGGACATTGAAGTCCAATACCTTAACCAAAAATAACAGTGTCGCCTTTTAATCTGCAAACTCACTAAAGCAGCTTGAAAAAGCAGGTGGCACTTCATTATCTTGAGTAGAGATGACTCTCTGACATCACCAGGCATGACTTTTGGTCATGATGAGTTAGCAATGGGGGTTTATACTAACAACAAATAAGCACCAAATAGCACATCCCTTTTCATCAATCAAAGAACGAGAAAAGAAATACAAAATGGCAGTGTGCAAAATAAACAAAGCAATGATAAAAAATAGTTACAAACTGAAACAAAACTTCCAAATTAGAAACAAATGCAGAAGTTGGTTCTGCAATAAAATTCAGAACCATCTATTACATAATAAAACACTAAGATCTGTGTGTCCAGTTTCTCAGAGCATTCTGATTGGTCAGCTTGGCTTTGGTGTGATTGGTCAGTTTGGCTTTAATAAAAGAAGTAAGAATGTGAGACGCACATGGAGGAGCAAATGCATATAAGCCACGCAGAGAGAGTTGCCTTCAAAGACGGTAAGTATAAAACTGAACAGGAGGCAAGAAAGGTGCCTTGCAAATGAGAGTATGAGATGCAGGCTTTACAGGAATGTGATTCAGAAAGCAGCACCGCTGAGGAGGCATTCGCACGCACACGAATACACAGGAAAGGCGCTGAAGGTACAAGTAGGGAAAGAGATACCAAATATTTTTAAATTATTGTATAATCTGTCTGCGACCGGTTCCGTGGGTAGTAACAAATAATATTGAAGAAATAAACACACATTTTCCCAAAGTTAAGTTGCTTTAAGGAAGTCAGCACCACAAATTCATCACAAAGGTGGTTTGAGAACAGTTTACATATTTCAATTCAAGATGTAACCCAAGAGGTAATAATGTACACTATAGATCATATTTAGGCATGAAATTAAGATTCTAACAATGACACCAAAGTAGGAAGGACACCACGACAAAAAGAAAGCAAGGAATGTGAAAGGTTAGGTGTGAACTGTGAAGGGAATTTAATGTGCATGGGGAATGCAGGCCAGATGTGCACATTGATACAGCAGTACTGGCTGCTTGACCCCATTTCCAAAGACACACAGGGGAGACGGTTTCTTATTTCATTTTTACTGTAATGTTTGCTCTCAGGGAGGCACGGTGAGTTCGCTTCCCGGGTCCTCCCTGCGTGGAGTTTGCATGTTCTCCCCGTGTCTGCGTGGGTTTCCTCCGGGCGCTCCGGTTTCCTCCCACAGTCCAAAGACATGCAGGTTAGGTGCATTGGCGACCCTAAATTGTCCCTATTGCAGCGTTTCTCAACCTTTAAGTATTTGTGACACGGGTTTTCATAACAGTTTTAATCACACCCCCCTAACGTTTTTTTGAAAGGAGCCCACTAATACCAATTTGTTCTTTTTTGATTAATGATATATCATAGATGCATATTTTATTATACCTACTTAACTTTTATCGACATTTATCTAACTCTGTATTTATTCTAGTATCAGAATGTAGTTTAAATTAATTTGTTTTGGTTTCAATAGATGTATTTTTCATATTTTCGATTCTTGTTTTCTTTTTTTCACATCTTCACGCCCCCCTTTTTGTTACTTCGCACCCCTCTAGGGAGGCCCGACCCACAGTTTGAGAACCACTGCCCTATTGTGTGCTTGGTGTATGGATGGGTGTGTGTGTGTCCTGTGGTGGGTTGGCGCCCTGCCCGGGATTTGTTCCTGCCTTGCTCCCTGTGTTGGCTGAGATTGGCTCCAGTAGACCCCCGTGACCCTGTGTTAGGATATAGCGGGTTGGATAATGACTGACTGACTGTTTGCTATCATTTGGCTGCCAGACAAACACATACATTTAAAATAAAGAAAGCTAACATTTTAATATTTAATTTGTCCTAATATTTTTATATAGAGCTTTTCATCATTTCTTTCAGGTGCCTCATTTCACACCATGTATATCTTGATCTTGACTGTATTTATAACAGCATTTTTACACATTTTGCCTCTCTTGCTCGCACCCTGGCAAATCTGTCTGTTTGTGTTCAGTCGTCAGGTTTCTCTACCAATGAGAACCAACAGAAATAAGCTACATTCCTAGGCGCAGTCCTCTAATTACTAAATAATCTCTTAATCTCACCTTTATTTTTTCATCTTCTACAGACTTTAGTTCTTTTCATTTATTTTCTCCATTTTAGTTTCCACCACTTTCCATGCTCTTTGTCAATGAAAGGTGTTCTGTGTTTTTTAACTAGGAAAGTATTTTTTATCTTTTACATGTTAATTGTGTGACATTAAATTTTAACTGCAGCTATGGGCTATGACTAAGTACTGCTGTTGGCAAGAACATATTCAGGAATTATTACAGTAATCTTGCCCCAGGGATTTGAATTTGGGACTCTGGTGCTGTGAGACACAAAATACAAACATAATATCCTTAAACTTGATTAACTCAAGACTGTGTGAATTTAAGAGGAAAATTCAGGAAAAGTCCAAGTAGACACAGGAAGAATGTGCAACATCAAAAAAGGTACATCGGCAGAACATTATGCCATCTACTTACTGTCAAATATTTAAGAATGTCAAGGAATCCCTTTCCTTGTACTCCTTTCTTCCATTATCTTTTTGTTCTAAATTGGCAAATATTAAAACGAATATAGTACACGTTTTAAATTTTTTAGTGATGTGCTTCTTCTGCCTCTCCGATAAAAAATCGGTCAGAGGTTAGATCTCCTTTATCTGCTGTCATACAAGTCCAATTGGGAGGCAGCTAAAGGGCCTGAATGATAGTAATTCCATGCCAGACCAGGGGACTACGAGGTGCATTGACTTTCTTTCTCAATCCCTTGCAGATCATCCAAGGGAAATCCCACATGGTTCCGGCGCCTCTAATTATGTCATTTCCTGTTCTGGGCCTGATGATGTCACTTCCTGTTTCGGCAAATAAAGCTGCCATCTTTGACAACCTGCCTCAGTTCTGTTTTGGACTCAGACCTGTAAACAGCTCCTAAAAATTACCCATTTGCAGCCAGGGAATAATATACGGGTGGCGGCCCCAAACCTTTTTTGATGTCTTTTGCTCGTACATATGATACTACCTTTCTAAGGAATGGTAAAAGACCTTCCATTAAACAATCCACTTTGATTCCTGACAAGTCTGAGGGTGAGGTGTCTCTCCCACACCAAGAAATTTAACATGGAGCTGGTTAAATCCCACCCACAAACTGGTCATCCAGGTTCACTACTGAATCCAACATGGTGTCCCCTAGATTCCTCTCTGTTCTTCCCTTTCCTGCCCTGGAATTAAAGTCATACTTACCTAGTTTTAGATTTTCTGAAGATTTTGTGGAAAGTTGAGAAAAATCTTGGCACAACTCCATTGTGGAAAAGCCATACCAAGTTCTTACAAGAATCCTGCCCATTACAATGGTGGCAGGTCCATCTTTTTTTCCGCTATGGGCTGGTTGGGACATTACAATACTTGATGACATATATGATGATTTCGGACTCATAACATCTTAATTACTTGGCTCCTTCTTCCTTCTTTTCTTTCTTTAAATTAGATCAGTCCTTAGATGCTAATATCTTCTGCACTCCCTTCCCACTGTATTTATTATTTTTCCTGCTTATTATCTCCAATGTTCAAAGTTGTATCATTCCCATATGAATGTCTGCATAAGACATCTCATAGACCTTTACTCTTGTTTTCAGTATGGGAGCATGACCTCCTTTCTTCTCCCTCCATCTCGTGGGAAGCTATCCTTAATAATATTGTTCGATCATCTAAAAACCCCAATTATTACCGTACTCATTTAAAATTTGTACACTGCCTATATTTTGGCCCTCATAAATATTATGCCATACATTTAGCTGCTGATCCCTTCTGTCACTTGTCTCCTTTATATGTTCCTCATACTTTTTTCTATATGTTTTGGGACTGTCCTCCTGTTTCTTCTTTTTGGATAAATGCTTCTGAATGCCTGTCCGATGTTTTCTAATAAAACTCCCTTTTTGCCTCATTTCTTCTCCTGGACCCCTCTTCTTTTAACTTGACTTCCATCCAGCAGAGGTTATTCTGTTTGGGTTTCATTTCTGCTAAACTGTTCTTAGCTTCAGGCTGAAAATCTCCTGACTCACTCTCTGTACACATCTAGAAATCCCCTTTCTTTAACCTCGCCTTACATGAACTTTCATAGTGGGCCAAAGGATCGTCTGGTTCCAGTATTTAGAAATGTCAAGCTGTTGTACAAATGTTTGAGAGCTGGTGGATGGAGTTTCTGCACCATTCCACCACTCTTAATCCTTAAGTCTTCACTTTTCTTATTTCTGTATCTCCTGTGGGGCTCAATGTGTCCGACTGGCTTCACTCACTTACATTTAATTATTTGACTGATGGCTCTATCCAAGGCGACTTACAGCATTTATTACACAATTGGTTACATTTCTTTCTGGTTTTCCAATTAGAGCACAGGCAGGTCAAGTGACTTGCTCATGGTCACCCAGTGTCAGTTGTGGGATTCGAACCCATAACCTCAGGGTTTGAATTCTAAAGCCAATTTCTGCCTTTAGTTAAACTCAGTGTTTTTAGAATAACTGCCTTGGGGGAAAAAAGATGTTGTCCCATTCATGACCTTAGCTTAGAATATTAAAAGGCAGCAATAATGAAGATGATTATTCTTTCAAATGTAACTTGTAAAGTAAAGGGGAGTAACAATGATGGGAACCCAGCCAGAACCTTATGAACCCCCAACCACCTACCAACAGCAGCAGTATAACAGTCCACTGTCACTGTTGTCAAGATAGTTCAGGCCTCTTGCTGTAAATCAGCTAATCCTTTTTGTATTCCTCTCTGGAAAATTTCTTCTGGCCCTAACATTGCTAATGGGAGTTTATGGTGCAGTTAATGTCATGTGTTCAGGGGGGTGTTCAAATTTGTGTTTTTGGTCTGTTGTGATTCTTTTATCTATGTTAATGTTACTTTTGTTGATTATGTGCATTATTCTTTGTTTATGATTTTGCTTATTTAAGAAAACGGTCTTTTTTATGCCCCATATGTTTTGTGAGTGGTCTCCAAGGAGATGGGAAATCACCACCAGAAATCCAAAGTGTCTCCCACCATTCCTAGGGGTTTATTTTGAATGTGTAAGGGAGTGAGGTTTACTTGTGTTTCTTTGATTTGTTGGATTTCTAGATTTTTGACCCCCTGTTCTGTATTTTCAAGATTCTTTGAACATCTGTTTTGGGACTTTTTTGCTTTGGACTGCCTTTGGTGTTACTGGCAACTCCTTTTTGCCTTTTGTGTTCCTACAGAGCTTCATTCTTGTTACATGCAGCTTTGTGAAGAATAAATCTTTTGTTTCTAAAGACTCTGTGTTTGCCCTATTACCAGACAAGGTTTGGCAGCGCTATCCTCCTCTAGTGGACATTTTGAAGTGTTACTGTGCTTTGGAGACTCCTAGTTCACGACAGTTAATCAGAAATTATTCCACCACTGTCCTTTTAATTTTCTTGTTTTTGATCGTGTTCTTCTCATTGTGTCCAGGAATTGTATATTTTCCTTTTCAGGGCAGACATCTAGGTGTGAGATACGGTTTGGTGAGTGATGTAGCTGGTTGGATTGTTGTTGGGTGGGCACTAGTGGAGGAAGGGGCCCTCTTCTTATTTTCATGGTTTATTTTTACTTTTTCTTTGTTGAAAGTTTGGTTTTTGTTATGTGAACCCCAGCAAGTGTTTCTTTGATCAAAAAAAAAAAACCAGAAATTAAGATGGACTATATTACTATGAAAGGCAAAGCAGATGGATTGTTTTTTTTTCCAAAGTGTAAAAAAAGGGATGTACAAAGTAGAACTAACTGGAAGTAAAATTTGCACTTCTTATTATTCTGTAAACTATCCTAAAGTTTACTTGTTTAAAATGAAAAAGAGAGATGGACAAATGGCGCAAGGATGCCCTAGGGGAATGTCATTTCTTATTTCTTCTTCTTCTTCCTTTGTTTCTAGCTGATCACTGGCAGACATTGTTTTATTCTGTTATTTCTTTGATCGTGTGAGGTGACAGGTAGACAGGTGTCTAAGTGAAATGTGTGAAGTCCAAACCAACTCTCTACGTACAACTTTATTTATTTGCTCTATTTTCTAAACTTGACTTTAAATATAGTATTGTTCTAGTTTTCTTTCAGGAGCTTGAAGTAAACATTATTTGGTTTGTTACATCAGCCAAGTATTTGTTTTAAAATGCTTGCAAGTATTTACATTAAATATCTGTAATTTACTCATGGAAGAAACTAGCAGTCATTTCTACATATAAGCATACTTCATTAGGGCACAAAATGCCTTTATGTACATCTTCTCTAGGTTTATCATTTTCAAGCTTTTTAAAAAATACTGGTTAAAAGGTTTTGAAACTATTGTGTCAGGCTAAATATGATGAGTAACAATCCTTTTATGGCATCTTCTTTTACTGCTTATTATTAGTACTGCTTGCTAGCAGGGACTGGACCTTTTTTGGGCAGCTTTACCTCTGTGTTGTCACATTTAATGATACCCTGTTTGACAAGTTCATTCGAAACTTTTATCATGTCTACTCGATCTTGATGTGAATCATCAAGACAGATGTAAGATGTGAGCTCCAGAGACTTGAAGAGCAAACTTCAAAATGAAGTTAGACTGAAGCAAGGATTAAAACACTAAAAGATCTGAGATCGGTAAACTTGTTTTTAGAGCAAAATAAATCCCAAAGTCAACAGTGCCGTCAAAGCCTGAAACATTTTAATAAGGGGATTTGTGATATCAAAAATGACTTCATGAGTGGAGACTTTCATTTATTTTTTAACAAAGTTCATATGCTTTTTAACATGTGTTTGTAAGCGATGACCTGTTGGAAGCATTACAATTGTGAGTTCTGAGAGAAGTGCATGTGTTAATATACAGTAATCCCTCGCTATATCGCGCTTCGCCTTTCGCGGCTTCACTCCATCGCGGATTTTATATGTAAGCATATTTAAATATATATCGCGGATTTTTTGCTGGTTCGCGGATTTCTGAGGACAATGGGTCTTTTAATTTCTGGTACATGCTTCCTCAGTTGGTTTGCCCAGTTGATTTCATACAAGGGACGCTATTGGCAGATGGCTGAGAAGCTACCCAACTTACTTTTCTCTCTCTCTCTTGCGCTGACTTTCTCTGATCCTGACGTAGGGAGATTGAGCAGGGGGGCTGTTCGCATACCTAGATGATACGGACGCTCGTCTAAAAATGCTTAAAGATTATCTTCACGTTGCTACCTTCTGTGCAGCTGCTTCCTGAAGCGACATGCTGCATGGTGCTTCGCATACTTAAAAGCTCGAAGGGCACGTATTGATTTTTGATTGAAAAACAAACTCTGTCTCTCTCTCTCTCTCTCTCTCTCTTTGTCTGCTCCTGACGGAGGGGGTGTGAGCTGCCGCCTTCAACAGCTTTGTACCGGCGGTGCTTCGCATACTTAAAAGCCAAACAGCCCTATTGATTTGTTTGCTTTTCTCTATCTCTCTGACATGCTCTGCTCCTGACGCGCACTCCTTTGAAGAGGAAGATATGTTTGCATTCTTTTAATTGTGAGACGGAACTGTCATCTCTGTCTTGTCATGGAGCACAGTTTAAACTTTTGAAAAAGAGACAAATGTTTGTTTGCAGTGTTTGAATAACGTTCCTGTCTCTCTACAACCTCCTGTGTTTCTGCGCAAATCTGTGACCCAAGCATGACAATATAAAAATAACCATATAAACATATGGTTTCTACTTCGCGGATTTTCTTATTTCGCGGGTGGCTCTGGAACGCAACCCCCGTGACAGAGGAGGGATTACTGTACAGTCATCTGAAATAGATTTCCTTAATTGGAGATTAATATAAAAGAAACAAAAATGTGATTTTGCCTGGCTTTTATAACCTGTTCCCAGTATCTTGTATTTTAATTTGTTCATTTAGTTATTTCTGTTATTTAATTATTTTATTTTTTGTGTTAAAATTTTAATAAAAGACAAAACAAATGATTAGATAAAGGAAGGTATTGTTTTAAAATTATTTTATCAATTACCATATATACTCGTGTATTGACTTATATGCCCTTTCAAAAATATGACACTTTTTTTTTTTAACATCTTCTTGTTTCCTCCAATCTCGCACCAGTTTCTCAAACACATCAAATTTTGTTGCAGCAGCGCAGTTACCAATTTCTTCCACCACTTCAATGACCTTTAATTTAAAACCAGCTTCATATTTTCTTCTGATCGAATACTCCATCGCTGATAAGGGATGCTCTTACAATAAAAGTATATGAGGGTGTGAGATACAAAAAACACAAAACAGTGCAAACGTCACTTTGGAATAGTTTGGGTATTACCGTGTGATCACGTAGGCACAATACATAGAAAAAAAAAGGCAGTGTGCTCCGTGGTTACTCTCTCAGGTGGGCGTTAGCATATCATAATCTCTTGGATCAACAGCGTGAGTTTTCCGCATTCAACTTATACGACTGACATTATAAAATACCAGAAATGATAAAATATCAGAAAACCCTACTACATAAAGGTGAAATGGTGTCAAAAGCAAGTGAGTGGGGTGGATAGCAGATACTAAGGAATGCATGGAGTCTGATACGTGTTCACTCATGCTGAGCAACGTGTATACGAAAGGTCTCTGTTGGATACGTGACCAGGGAGAGGGGTATTAGATTCAGGTCAGGTAGGCGCAGGACAAATGCAGGTCCTTCAGCTATGAGAGGGGCAGTTTAGTACAGGATATAAGGAGATCAGTGTTTTTAGTTTTTGAGTAACTAAGAATTACTCCTGGGAATTGCATCAAATGTCAGACTATGATAAGAATTTTCACTTCCTCTAAGTAGGACATGAGAGGAAGTCATAAAACGGCCTACTCCCAGTCCCAGCAAGGAGTAGGAGGCCACATCTGAGAATAAATGACGTCACAATTTTATGGCACCCTTGCTACAAATTGCCATTCATGATGACATTTTGTACTTTTCTGATACTAAAACTAGGGCTTCAACACAAAGATAATAATGAAAATGTTGATGATGATAATAATAAAAATAGTACAGATGTAAAGACCGAGATGCACACCAAATGAGAGTTAAGCCTGATAATGGGCACAAATAACTAACAGCATATGATCTACAACCTTACTTTCAGAAGAATCACCTTCCTGCTGTTGTGGCTAAAGGAAGCACCTTGTAAAGTAACAGTTACTCAATACAGCTACAAGTTGCATTTACTTCTAGAGTTCCATGCCATGTCCCTTTTGCCGCTTATCTTCAAGGTAATATGATGGGTACTACTATACAGTTTGGATCCATGACAACCTGTGTGTTGATACTATATTGCTTGTGGTTTACATATATGTACTCATCTACATGTGGGGGAACTATCTTTATGTGCATGGCAGTATGCATAAATACAGCTTGCTTTAATATTAACTCATGTGGAGTGGTGAGTAAATGTACAGATTTATGTATTACCTCACACATTGTAAAGGCATTCAAAGTTTGGCACAACATTTGAAAAATGGGTTGTGACATACACAAATCAATACTATTGCAATGCTACATTTTCCCTATGCCCAAAGTTACTAACATTTTCATTTTGGCTAACAGCAGTGGCTTCTTGGTGTAAATGGATCAATCACATAATGTACAGGATGTGTTATTAATATTATTCCATCTCTGTCAAATATGTATTTTTAGAATTTTAGTGTTGTCCAGCATTTCCAAAGTATTCCACCTTTCCCTGGATATGCATGCCTACCTCTGCAATCTTCTGGCAGCTTGTTGTGAGACAGAACTGCTCATAAGCTCTCCTAAATCCTGGTGAAGTTCTGAGTAGTTTCCTAAATTAGGGAAATTAATAAAATGTTTTACTCCTACTCCTTAGAGATTTTTGAGTCAGTTAGGACCGTTCTCCTACTCTCAAATGCTAGAGAAATATGGGCACAGGTCCAGTCAGTTCAGGTGTGTTGTGGTCTGTGTGAGAAACTTTATACAGTTATATTGTTAGTCCTGGTTTGCCAGGTTAAGCCAACTTTCCCTCTATATTTTATAAAATGAGAGAGAGAGAGAGAGAGAGAGAACATTGTTTTCCCACATTTTATAGTTGACCACTTTGAGTCCTTGAATAGTGATTGATTTTTTTTTTGGTGGTGCAATATTGATTTAAAAAATTACCTTTTTGTTTTAATTAACATTTTATTATTCAGTTTTTTAATCACTTAATTATTGAAGATTTATATTAAGTGTACCTTTTGATAATTCTTTTACATAAAAATGGACTTCGACGCAATAAACTCACTTATCATGAGTTTATTTTGAGCTGTGTATGCATCCTTTATTGCTCCACTTTTGCTTGGCTTGTAATGCTCTGTGCCCACAAGATCCCACAGCTGAAGATCTCAGAGTGTAACAGTCTACCTTGGTGTTTGTTATTCAGGTTTGTGCTCTTTCATTTTTCATTTTATGTTTTTTTTTTTACTTTTTGCTTTTGTTACTTGGATTAAGTATTTTGGATTTTGGACTCTGAACATTTGTTTTGGAAAATATTTCTTGTAGTAGTTTTGATCTTTCTTTTTAGTTGTGCCTTTGTTTAACAACATTTCTATTGATATTTTTCATAAAAATAACATGTTGCTTAACTCTTGTTATAAAAAAATGCAGTTTTCTGAAAAGCGTACAGAGCAATGGTTTCACATATAACTCGACATAAAATGTCTGGTGCTGCATGCTGTGATTGTCGGTTTGCCAGGAATGCATGGCAGACTGGATGCCAATCTGTGTTCACATGGTGAGTGGTTGCAGTGCATCACAATCAGGTTTCTACCTCTTGTCATTATAAGGGGAGGTTCACCCAGGTGAAAGTTGCCATAGGTGTGCCAGCTACACAAACCTGTTCAGCACCACAACCAGCTTGGGATCAGTCAGCTGGGTGCTGACCAGCTGATGCTGGTACCTCACATTCCTTTTCAATCACTTGTATCAATATTGGAGTCCGACAAGTCGTAGTCCATTTCATCAATAATATGCAAAGTGTCGTAGTATTTTGCTTTATGCATTAGCTTCGATGCCATGTTGATAGCTTTTTTGCTGTTGTTTTGCTCTTCGCTACTCACAGGAGTGCAGGGAATCTTGACCAAACCTATGAAGCTAACTTTTCTTCTAGCAAAGAGAGTCCACAGTTGAATAGAACTGTCAACTCCTCTTATTGACGAAAGTGAACATATGCCCAGAAAGGGTAAAAATGTTCTAGAAAAAGATTATTGATTTTTGTATTATACATTTTTTTTTAAGTTGTAAAAAGTAAATACAGTCTTATGTATTTCAGATAAACAAGTAAGTATCAGACATGGTAGATTCTTTATGTATTGATAAAATTACTCATTTTTTAAATCATTCCCTAATTATTAATGTATTAATAAGTCTGATGCTATGGTGAAATGGCATAGGAGGACAGGGAAGTAAACTCCATCTGGCAAGTTACTGGAGAATAAACCTGCCAAGACCAAAAGATATCCTAGACCTAAACAAAAAGTATGATCCAAAATAAGAAAATTTTTAAATGTGAAAAGAGAATCCTAAATCCCACAAATATCAATTACAACATTTCAAAAGAAAGATCAAAATCAAACTTGTCAGATGAAGAAAACTAATATAGAAAAAAAGATTAGTTTACAAAAGAAAAAAAGGAAATCAAATAAGTCAAAAGGACCAAAAAGATCAAAAACTTAAATGGACAAAAGACCAAGACACTTACAAAGAGGGATGAAGAGCACAGCCAGTTGCTACCTTCAACAAAGCATGAAGGGCCTCAGATGTCTTAACTAGGGCTTTACAGGTAACATCCAAAAAGTTATTTATTTATATAATTGGTATTCCTTACCTTATTAATAATTTCTGCTTTAAATACATAATATGGTTATATCTCTGACATCCAACATTCACATACCTTAACAAAGTTATAGATGTTCAAGACTCCATCCATCCATTATCCAACCCGCTATATCCTAACTACAGGGTCACGGGGGTCTGCTGGAGCCAATCCCAGCCAACACAGGGCGCAAGGCAGGAAACAAACCCCGGGCAGGGCGCCAGCCCACCGCAATGTTCAAGTCTTCTTTATAAATATTAATACAAGATAAAAACGATATATGGGCAATGTCATCAGCTGCATGAACTCAATTAAAAAATCATTACATTAAAATTAAATGTAATTATTTTTTATTAAATTAAAATTAACTAATCAAAGTGCAATTCACCTACTAAACAATAGCGACTTAAAAATGCTATAATGACTCTCAACAAGAGTAAATCGCCATAGTATACTTTACACAACAACAGATATGCAAATGTTAAGAAATGACATTATGAGAAAAGCTGCTGTATTTACTGTATTCCACTTGGTGCTTCTAAATAGACAACACAGTTACAAATGGATTGAATTGGACAGATGAGTGCGTACATTGAGCTGGCATTTACTTTTAGTGTGAATTAGGGGGTAGTGGTAAGAACAGTTATCAGATCATTGAAAAAATGGCAATTATTTTGAATTGCACAAGTAAGGGAAAGTGTCCAGACGTCCTTTCCTCCAAACCTGAGGGGAGCAGGACAGTTCAGTTGAGGGAATGAGGGCCCATTTTTACATGTCCTTGGCACCAGGCCTGCATAAGGCTAATTTGTGTAACGTGTGTTGTAACAGGTTACCTTTTATCTGAGATTTATTCTGGATGTAATATTGTCTCTTACATGTTCTTTCTGTGTTACAATGAAATAATCATCAGAATATTAAAACATTTTCTCAATAGCTTTAAAACTAAACCATTTTTGCCTTGTTTTTAATGTAAATAGAAGAAAGTAATTAAAAGGTAAAAGCACAGCTTTATACAACTGAAGCAGCAAAGTGATATTTTTGTAAACTACTTATTTAATTGTTAATGAGAATGGTGATCAAAGTTGCAATTCAGTTCAGTTCCTTAGAAATGATACTGTCTGTCTGTTATCAATATGGATTATCTAAGACAGAGGTTCTCAAACTTATTTTGTCTACCGCCCACTTTGAGAATCAATTATTTTAAGTTTACCACATCTTAAAAATCACAAACGCAATCATTACTTTAATTATAGCGTGCCATATGTGTCTTATCCTGTTTCTGAGTTCAAACTTACATTTTAAATAAGACTTTCTAACTAACGGGAGCAATAAAAACAACTTTATAATATTTAAAAAGATTTTTATTCAAATTAAAACAAACATTTCAATTAAAATTTTAAAACTTATCTAATGTGAAGGATGAATCTGATGATTTTTAACAAGTTTGTTAATATCAGGTTCGAATTTACTCAAAAACAGCCGTAAGTCACCGTGTTCGGTAACATGCAAACGATTCCTCTTTTTAGTTAGCAGCGTTGCCACAGCACTAAATCCACGTTCACACAAATATGACGATGGGAATGCTACCAAAAATCGTTGAACAATCGACCACAATCCAGGGTACAATTGTGGGATTGGCTTTTGTAGCAAAATTCTTGGTAGCCATTTTTGAATTTGATTTTTATTTCCTCGTTCGTTGTCAGTTCTATAAGTTCTTCCTTAAGCTGGGATGATCCTGCTGTGTTGACCTTTGAAAAAGGATCCAACACCTAGTCCGGTATTTCCAATTTTAAAATGTCCTGGAACCGTTCTTTGAAATCACCGTGGAGGTTCTCCAAATGTTGGCAGTAAACAAGCAAGTCGTCGTTGATGAAGGGTACTGCTGATAAATTAGGGAAATTGTGAAACTCACGTCTGCCGATGTTTTTCTTGTGTAAGAGCAGTTTGGCTACGAAAGCAGCAACGATATTTTTTGTTTTAATCAAGTTCAAGTCGTCACCTTGAAGTTGGAGATTGATATCATTAAACAATTTATACATGTCTGTCAAGTACGCAATATCATTCTTTGATGTGATGAGGTTGTTGCGCAATTCTGTGTCTTTGTTTTCCAAGAACTCTATCACAGAGTCAAACAGATTATAAAATCGAGTCAGACAAGTACCTCTTGATAGCCAACGCACTTCTGTGTAAAACAGCAATCGGTTGAAATCTTCATCATTAACAACACAAAGCTGATTAAATAATCTGTCATTTAAAGAGCTCTTTCGGATTTTATTGACTGCTTTGATGACATGTTGCAGTGATTGAAACAGCTGTTCACTCAAATTTCTCGCAACCAAATGTTGTCGATGAATGACGCAATGAACAGTGAGCACATCTGGAATTTTATTTTTTAAGTACGCTATGAAGCCTTTGTGACGCCCTGTCATAGCCGGAGCGCCATCCGTAGCAGCTGATATAATATTCTTCAAAGGAATTTCTTTCTCATCACAAAACTTTTCCAGTGTATTAAATATGGTTTCTCCGGTTGTATCTGTCTCTAAATTTCTAGCAAATAATAGTTCTTGACATATTTTCTCATCTTTAATAAACCTCACGTATGACAACAATAGTGCTTCATTAATTGGTAAAGTGGACTCATCCAACTGAATTGAGAATTGACTAGTCTTCAGATGATTGCACAATGAGTCTTCAATATTTTCAGCCATTTCATCAATTCGTCTTTGCACAGAACTATTGCTCAAAGGAATTTTTCGAATAATATCTGCCGCTGGTTTATGGAGCACAGTAGTTATTACTTCTTTTATTGCCGGTAAAATTACCTCTTCTCCAATAGTGTGTGGTTTGCCTGTTTGAGCAATTAACAAAGAGATATTGTACAAGGCTCGAAGTCCGTCATCGTCTTGTTTAGAAGCCGCTGAAAAAAGTTTTGATACAGTTGGCTGAGCTATGTACTTCTTTTCCAGGTCTTGAAAATAGGCCACATTTTTTTCTTTATCTGGATGCATTTTATTCAAATGATCTTGTAGCCTAGAAGGCTTCATCGCTTCATTCGAAAATGTTTTTTGACAAATAAGGCACATAGGCGAAGATGGATTTGTGGGATTTTCAACAAATCCGTATTTAATATATTCTGCACTGTATTGCCGTCTCTTCTTTTTTGCTTCCGACATGGTTTTGTCTTTACAAATACGTGAGTAAAGTATCGAGCTTAAAAAACTTTCTAATGATTGCATGCGAAAACGCTAATGAAAATAAAAGAAGTATTACGCGGTCTTATATAGGATTAAAATACAGCACGCACCGACAGGAATAAGACAAACATGCACAAACTCGTTTACCTCATTCGACGGAATTCGTACTGAGCAAGTTAGAACGGTAACCGTCATTTTTATAAAAAATATAGAAAAGAAAAAATATCAAATTGAAAAATGTCGAACTTTTAGTATAAATAAAAAATTGGTTTTGGGGTTAAGGCTAGGGCTAAGATTAATTTTTTATTTATATGAAAATTTCAACATTTTTTAATTCGATATTTTTTATTTTGTATATTTTTTATTTTCGATGAAAACGACCGGAATCAGTTAGAACAAGTATCGATGATCCGGCCGCTTGATACAGGATTGCACAAATCACGTTGTTTAATAAAAACTTGTTAAAACTTGATTGCTCATGGGCTACCTACGAAAGCCATGATAAATTATTTATATTTATACAATCAAACAGGACAGGAATAAGAACGAAATAATCGATGTAGTATAGTAGGTAGGTTTTGATTTTAGTTTAAATTTTAAAATATTAGAAAAAAAAAACACAAATCAGCCATCGCCCCCCTAAACCGCTTCAACACCCCCCAATTTTCTCTGGGCCCTTTAATGCCCCCCTGTAGGCCTCCAGCGCCCACAAGGGGGCGTTATCACCCACTTTCAGAAAGACTGATCTAAGAGAATCCGTTATTTTTAATTTTTTATATATTGCCTTTCATTATAAAAACTTTACAACTGCAATACAGGACACTGTTTATAAGTATGAAAAAGTTTAACAAATACAAAACCTATACAGAATATTTTGTACTATTAAAGATTTCTGTTAGTGTGATTCTATTCTATTTTGTTATGAGACTCAATCTGCTGAGAAAAAGTGTCACCTGTAATTTGAAATCTAGCTGGTGCTCATGAAACACCAAAAGGCAGCCTGCATTCTAGAAGTGTACTCTAAGTTTTCGGCTTAGTAGAATACAATACAATACAATACAATACAGTTTATTTTTGTATAGCCCAAAATCACACAGGAAGTGCTGCAATGGGCTTTAACAGGCCCTGCCTCTTGACAGCCCCCCAGCCTTGACTCTCTAAGAAGACAAGGAGAAACTCCCAAAAAAACCTAGTAGGGAAAAATGGAAGAAACCTTGGGAAAGGCAGTTCAAAGAGAGACCCCTTTCCAGGTAGGTTGGGCGTGCAGTGGGTGTCAAAAGAAGGGGGTCAATACAATACAATACATAGAACAGAACAAATCCTCAATAAAAAATAAAAATTTTTTGAAGTACGGAGCAGAATTTAACAGTAGATGATATCACATAATAAGATTTGGATAATTTTAGACTCCTGGAGACCTCCTCCATCAAGCTGCCTCCCCCATTTGGCCATTCCACGGCTGAAACAGTGTTGGGCCAGCCAATCCGATGAAAGGACCCCTCTTTCTCATGATTCCTGCTATCCTCCATCAGGGATGACTTTACCTTAGCCAGTCAAAACAACTTGGCAGGTGGGCCATGGCACCAAGTGCCACATTTGAATACCGAGAAGAGAAACAGAAGAGGTGAGAGTTAGTATCCAATTCTAACTATCATGTTACTTATGTTTTAGTGCTAATGACTAACAACAGAGATGCAGTCTGTACAGTTAATCAGCAGCTCTAGTCAGGATAAGCTAAACTGAAGTAGTGAGTCTTCAGCCGGGATTTAAAAGCTGAGACCGAAGGGGCATCTCTTATAGTAGCAGGCACACCATTCCACAGTTTAGGGGCCCTGTAACTAAAAGCTCGACCTCCCATTGTTATTTTATTAATCCTTGGACCCATAAGCAGACCAGCATATTGAGATCTTAATGTGCGCTCTGGTTTGTAAGTCATGATAAGTTCAGACAAGTAAGCTGGACCTCGGCCATTTAATGCTTTATATGTTAAAAGAAGGATTTTGAAATCTGCCCTAAACCAGTGTAAGGATTTAAGAACTGGAGTTATGTGTTCGTATTTTCTTGTTCTTGTAATAATTCTTGCAGCCGCATTTTGTATTAACTGGAGGCTGTATAAAGAACAGTTTGAACAACCAGTGAACACCGCATTGCAACAGTCAATCCTACTAGAGATAAATGCATGAATTAATTTCTCAGAATCCTGTTTATTTAAAAAGCGCCTTAATTTCCTAACATTTTTAAGATGGAAGAAGCATGTTTTGGACAACTTTGTAATATGCGCTTTAAATGACATGCTAGAGTCGAAGATAACTCCTAGATTGCGGGCTGATTCAGTAAAATTAATTGGGATTCCAACTGAGTTAAATGATGACAAAATATTGTTATGATCAGTGTCATTCCCTCCAACAATTAACATCTCTGTTTTATCTGTATTTAAAGACAGGTAGTTCTCATTCATCCACTCCTTTAATTCGCTAACACAACTAATTAAAGACAACATTGGAGAAACTTCATCTGATTTAAATGAAAGATATAAGTGGGTGTCATCTGCATATGAATGAAAATTAACATTGTTTCCTAATGATAGATCCCAGTGGAAGCATGTAAAGTGAAAACAGTAAAAGTCCCAGTACTGAGCCCTGAGGGACACCATATTGAACTTCTGTGTATAATGATGGCGTACAGTCAGCACATTTCTGTACATATTGGAATCGATTTGATAAATAAGAACTAAACCAAGTGAGCACAGTGCCTGTAAGCCCAACATCATTTTCTAGCCTGTGTAGTAAAATAGAGTGGTCGATGGTGTCACATGCTGCACTTAAGTCCAACAACATAATTACAGTGGAGTTTCCTTCATCAGAGGATATCAGAATGTCGTTTACAACCTGCATTAGTGCTCTTTCTGTACTATGACCAGTGCGAAAACCAGACTGGAATTTCTCAAATAAATTGTAATGCGTAAGGTGTGACTGAAGCTGATTGGCGACTACTTTTTCTAGTATTTTAGAGAGAAACAGTAGATTTGAAATAGGCCTATAATTATTTAGTATGTGTGGGTCTAGGTCTGACTTTTTAAGTAATGGTTTAATGACTGACACTTTTAGTGTATCAGGTACTGTGCCATGCAATAATGAACTACTGATAATGTTTAGAATAGGCGCTACAAGAACATTCATTGTACTTTTTATTAGTTTTGTTGGCACTGGATCTAGGGAACAAGTAGTGGGCTTCATTTTAGAAATTAAAGACTTCCTGCTCAGTTACAGGATTAAAATTACTAAAGTGCTGAATGCAATGTGAGGCAGGGTCTGCTAAGCTATTTGGTTTGTAGTGTGATGCAGAGATCTGGGATCTTACATTTTTAATTTTCTCATTGAAGAAGTTCATAATGTCTGTACTGCTAATATCTGTTGGTATTTTGCACTGTTGATCTGAATTTCCATTTGTTAATTTAGCCACTGTTCTAAACAGTACCCGAGGATTTTTATTATTTTTATCTATTAATATAGAATAGTATTCTGAGCGAGCTTTAAAGAGGGCTTTTTTATATTTATTAACACTCTCTGTCCATGCAATTTGAAAGACATGTAGCTTTGTTGTTTTCCATCTGCGCTCCAGTTTTCGACACTCTAATTTAAGAGCTCAAGTGTTTTCATTAAACCAGGGAGAGTTTCTATGTGCTTTGATAACTTTTGTTTTAAGGGGAGCCACTGTGTCCAGAGCATCTCTCAAGGTCACATTATAATGTGATGTTAGCTGATCTAAATTGTTTTCCACAATTACACTTGACTTACTCAAAGTATCTATAAATTTTGAAGCAGAATTGCAATCTAGATGTCGCACTGTCTTTGTTTTAATCTGGGAATGTGTTGACAAGGGCAGGACTAAATCAAATGTAATTAAGTAGTGATCGGAAATAACTTCATTTAATGGAGTGATTAACTTCATTTAATGGAGTGATATTTAAATTTTGGATTTCAACTTTGTAAGTTATAATTAAATCTAATGTGTGGCTATGATTATGAGTTGGACCTTTGACAATCTGACAAAATCCTACTGAATTTACGATCATTCCGAACTGTTTGTACATTAAATTTGATTTGGTACAGTTAAAAAATATAAATTGTAAAATAATACATAACAATTGGGTTTTCAGGACAAATGACTAAGTCTCTAAACATTAAAAAGTACCTTTCTGAGCATACAGTACTTATGCAATTTATATACTGTATAGTATAGCATACATTTTAATACAAAAGGTTCAGATTTGCTTACAGTCATGACTTATGCATAGAATAAGACCTGTAAATTCTCCCAATTCATTATGCATTAATAATAAAAGTGCAGACAAGGACATTATATTAGGATTTTTGTATCCAGTCCTAAGTCAAAGCTACATGAGCTACAAACAAAGGCAAATAAAGAGGTTTCCTGCTGGGAGTTCAGTTGGTTGGAGTATAAACAGAATTAAGAGGGGAAGTGAAGATGGATTTGTTTGGAGAAAGCGTACTACGCACACCTGCTTTTAAAGCAAGATTATAATGCACTTTGAAATACAGTAAGTATGAAAACACTTTATAAATATGTGTTGTTTCTATACAGTCTATTGGTATCTGAGCACGGAACAGGTGCTATATAAATATAATGTAATATTATTATTTTATCTGTGGGGCCAGATTGGTTCCTATTCTTTTAGCTGCTGATGTATAAGGTGAGAGTAACCCTAAGAAGGATTTTAATTTGAGCCCCCCCACACAGTGCAATTAGTTATTGATATAGCTGTTTATTTAGACTGAAGAAAAACATGTTATCAGAGAAAGGACTAAAACAAAATAAGGGGTCAGGATACATTTTCAAATAAAAAACTATTTTAATTACTTCAAAATGCAAATCAAGAATATAAAATAACCAAAAAATAAATACATTTAAATAACAATAGTGATAATACAAAGTAAAAGCCACTTGTACTGGTAAAGAAAAAAAATACAAATACAAACTGAATTCTGCAAACAGTTGGTGACAGAACTGAAACAGTGTCTTTAATATCTGCACAGGACACACAGTTAGAAATAAAACTAATATAATATTGAATGTTGAATATTCATGTTGAACATGCCTGCTGAATGACAATTTTTTACTTTAACAGCTACTGAAAATTAATCCCTTCTGCATATCATGTATACTGTACACCAGGCGTGTCAAACTCACTACCATTGGTGGGCCGCTCCGACTGCCATACGTGCGTCAGCGGGCCGCACTGTAACAAATACTATAATACTATTATACAAAGTTACTGTAGCTTTCTTTCCAATACTGAAAACTTTAAAAAATGTAACACTTAAAGTTTAAAGAAAAGCAATTTATTTCCATACAGTCTCCATACAACAGTGTAGAATTAGAGTCTTAGCCTCTTAGCTAGGTCCTTATTATATTATATTCATATTATATTCATTGCTTATATAGGAGCCTTACAGTGTGAGATTTATTTCTTTTGTCCCGACACTTGGCATCTCTTGTTAGTAACCAGTTCGTCAATATCAGGCTTGAAATCTTTTGCAGCTGCAACTTTTATGAGGGATGAAAAGTGCTCGACGGTAAGTCTTGAGCGATGTGGGGTTTTGGTAGCTTTCATTAACGAAAATAATTGCTCACAAAGGTACAGTAAGTGCTTCCGAACATTGACAGTACTCTCGATGCCAACTTACGGATCTGCACATACGAGGGTGGCAGGTAAGCATACAAGCCTGGCACACCAACTTCATTGTATTTTGCCTTCAGAATAGAATCTGACTGCACTTCATTCAATTCCATTTGGATATTCTCAGGCGCATTCTCAACGTTGTAAGAGAACAGCGCAATGCCCTGTTTGTGTGAACTGAAATCACGAAAATGCTCAGTAATTCAAGTTGGAAAACAAATCCTCCAAAAATCTAATTTTACTTTACTAAGTTTACTTCAAAGTTTATATTGTAAAATAAGCCGATATGCAAAAAGCCACCTGACCTACAATAATTTTACAAACTCAAAATCACAAAAATATGTTAATAAACAACTCACCAACTTCTCGCGTCCACTTCAGATCTTCAGCTGTAGTCTGCACTAACTGTTCGTTACAATACTATTACAAAATTACATGAAACTAGAGCAAAAAAACGTGAAAATATGCGGGCTATTACTATTCGTGATGGTCAGTTCTGCCCAGTGGCCAGTCCCAGCAGCCCAGTCAGTAGTGTAGCCTTAGCAGGGGCAGCTCTAGGCTCGTGGCGGCCCTGGGCAGAGAAAGAATCGGTGGCCCCTTCGCCTGGCAATGTCAATACGGTATCTTATGCACGGTGGATGGCCACATCCGTTGTGGACACTGCATAGCCGCCTTGTGCTCATGACACGCTTCTATATATGCGTGTCTGTAACTTGAAAACCAAGTGGCGGCCCATGATATTCTCATTACGGCAGAACGTTATAATACTACATATAGCTTACTGCTCCGACTCTAGTAAATACAGCCTACTAATTAACAAGAAACACAATGTTTTTCGGCCACATTGCCGTCAGCTGTGTCGTTATTTTCTCTTTCTGTTTTATATTCAATATATATTGGGGTGGCACTGTGCAGGTGCACAGTTTGCACATGCCTAAGGCCACCCCTGCTGCCCGCTGCAGCCTAGCACTTCAGTTGTGATGCTGCGGCTCATTAACTTTGGTCAATGCTCATGGCTCTACTAGCTGATGACGTTTCCGGTACCGTAATGCCATGGGAAAATGCGCTTTTGTCAGAAGGCAGAAGTAAGAAAAGTCAATAAGTAACACCGAAGATGCAGAATGATTCAATCACCAATGATAGTAATCATTTTGTACAAGTTCAGTGCTAACTAGGATCTGTCATGCGGGCTGCACAGATTTCTGTTGCGGGCCGCGTGTTTGACATGCCTGCTCTACACAATCTTCAAATATATGTATTGAGCATTATGACCAAATTGTTATTGAGTGTAAGTCATTCACTAGGTTTTCTGTAATTATTTTATCACGAAATATTTAAATTTCAAGAATCATATTCACAAATATGACTTGTTAGTAATGCTTGTTAGTAAGGTAGGATTCCGTCAGTGTAATTTGTCCGCATTTTCATCACTTGCCCGTAAACTTGATCTGAAATATTTAAAAAATGCACCCAGTAAGATTAACTGAAACAGGTACAGATTCTGTTTTTGCAGCATACTGTAAGGTTTAATAACGTTTCAACCACTTTTGGGAATGCTAAATGTTGAAAAATCTTTGTTTCTTTTCTTTAATGTAAATTGCATTAACTAAATTACTATTTTGCTATTATGTTCTATAAAGTGGCATGTGATACTGACAATTGAATATTCTTAATGCCTTATGGTAATTAGCATTCCCTATTCAGAGTAGCTCGGAGCCAGCACTTCTCATTTTACTTTCATTCCACAAATATAACCCAAACCAATAAAATAATGTTACAGCTAAAATAAGAAAAAATTTTGAAACCTTTTTCTTGTTGTCTTCTCCTCCTCTTGTCCGATCCTGCTGCATAAACTCCTGGTTGGCCCATTGTTACCATGTGGTGTGTGGGAGATGGCCGGTCGTTCATCCCGGCCAATACTCCCAGGCCGCTAGATGGAGCCCTCTCTGTAGCATGGAAGTGCCCCAAAGACCAGCAGGGAATCTTGGACAATGGAGTTTTTATTCCCGACCCTGCTGGACACCATGGGGCCCACCAGAGGACACTGCAGGGAGGCTCAAGGACTTACATGTGCCCTATAACCTGGAAGTGCGTCTTAATTACCGCGACAGAGGAAACGACGTACTTCCGGGATGAAGAAGGAGAGTTTTCATCCGACCCGGAAGTGCTAAGGAGTCACATGGACAAGATTTCAGGAGCACTTCTGGGTTATGGACTATAAAAGACTGTGGGAAACCCAGACGAGTGAGCTGAGCTGGGAGGAAGGGTGGCTAAGTGTCTGGGAGTGGAGGATTGAGTATTGGATTTTGATTATCGTGTATTGTATGAGTAGTGTGGAGTGGAGGGTACTTAGTTCACTTTATTATTATAAAATAAATAAGTCTTGGACTTTTACATGGTGTTTGGCGTGGTACCTGAGGGTTCAAGGGAGCAATAGCACCCCCTACTGTTACAGGTGACATTGTGACATAGTCTTGGAGAGTAAAACCTCTTTGGTCTTGAGCTGAGAAGGCTGCATAGAGATGCAATCCTGGTCTTCAAAATTCTCAGAGACATCAATAAAGTTGATCCAGCAGGATTTCCTCTTTTACATTTAAGAGTGAAACCAGCAGGCACTACTTTACAGAAAGAGTCATGGAAATCTGGAAAAAAAAACTACTGAGTTGTGTAATGTAAGCAGAAATCCTGACAACTTTTAAACATTATCTGAAAGATGTATTGGAACAGCTTAGCTATTAAGTAGCCAAACAAGTTCAATGGGACTGAATCATTTCCAATCGTTTGTCAAAAGAATTTGCAAGATTTTATAATGCTCATAAGCAAACTATATTAGCAAACTATTTTACTAGGTAGCCTCTTGCTGGCCACAGGGCCCTAAGGAGCTGCAAATGGTACTCATAAGGTAGTCCTGAATCTGCATATTGCAGAAGGTAAAGCGAGATGAAAAGCCATTCTATAGGGTTTCTCAGAAGTGTTTGTACTTTCAAGGATTGACCAGCTGGTAAGAGATTCTCAGTAGCAAATTTACCACCATGTTGCCACGGGGCAGTACAATGTTCTGCAGATGATTTCTGGGAGAGAAAATACACAGAGTGAAAGAAAAGGTTCTACATGGCAGTGGTTCTCAAGTTCAGTTCTGGGGTCCCCCTGTGGCTAAAGGTTTTTGTTTCAACCAGAACTGACTTTAATTGAATTCCTGTCTTAATTAAGCAAGCCATTATCTCCTAATTTCCATGTTCCCATGTTAATCCAAAAATGACAAAACTCAGTTTGCTAAATTTTAGTTGGTAATTACGTTAGGATAATGCAGTGGTTTTTATCATGGATTTAAACATTTTCATTCTCACCATGATTTCATTTACACTCTTTCAGGGGCTCAACCCGTTATTTGTTAACATGTTTGCCAGTGAGTTTGACAATAAAGTAACTGCAGCCTTTCGACATTCAATTATTTTAGCCTGGACATCTGCTGTGCTCCTTGTTAATGGTCATTATATTAAGATACAATTACGTAAGCAAAGTCCACAGCAAAAAGCTAAATAGGAAAGCAGCAAAAGTGAGTTAAATATTTTAAGTAATGGAAAAGAGCAAGTATTTTTAAATTTCTTATAAATATAATGCAGAATAAGAAGAGGAGAATAATTAAGACAAGCTATTTAAACAATATGATTAATCTATACATATAAAAGGCAAAGCCCTCACTGACTCATCACTAATTCTCCCAGTTTTCATATAGGTGGGAAACTGAAATTTCGCATGCTTATTTCTTGTAGTGTATTTACAAAGTTAGGTATGTTTCATGTCCTATTGCAACACCTAAGTGGGGGGGGGGGGGGAATGGGTGTACCCCCTAAACTGTATATACTGTACAGATAGGGGAAACCCCTCCTCACTATTTCTGTGACTTCCTATATACGTAGGAAGCCCAAATTTCCCATGCGCATCCTTTACACTGTACTTACAAACGTTAAGTATGTTTCATTTTGTGCCATACCCCATAACAAACTTTCGAAAATAATGTCTTCTTTTTGGCGGTTCTCACCATTATGCCATAAAGAACACTTGGAACTGACCTCTCCTTTTGGCAGTTTCATTCCTTATTTCCGTTAACAGAGGATTTATTTTACAGCAGAGACGCACAAGGGCCGCCCCCGGTCCCCCTTCCTTTTTCTATACGGCCGCTGTCCATGCACCAATCACGTGGTTGGCTCTCTGCCTATATACATTAACGACATCCCTCGCTCATGTGCCTCCTCACTCGCTTTCTTACTTTCCTCAGCTGTTTGTCGTGCTCACTGCTCCCTTCTTCTTTACTCCACCGCTTCAAGCCTGTTATTGTTGGCCTTGCTTCATGTCTTCCTGCTGGTGACTCCTGCCTTTTCGTTTACTCCACCGCTTTACTATGAAACTTACAACCACCAAAACTTTGTAGTGACACCAGGCTTCAGATCAAATCTCTGCACAAGAACCTCATTGAGGCAACTGTCTTCACCAGACCTGGTTTAGGGGAGACTGTATTTATTCCTCGCATCCCTCTCATACCCTATGACCTTCCATTCCAATTCAAACACCTCCAATTTCCAGTAAGGGTCAGCTTCGCTATGACAAATATTTCACAGGGCCAGACTCTAAAAAAGGTCATCATTGACTTGACACAAGATTGCTTCTCACATGGCCAACTGTACGTTGCATGCTCAAGAGTAAGCCCAGCAGACAGCCTGGTCATTTTACAGCCCGAGGGCAGAACTGCAAATGTCGTTTACAAAGAGATCCTTACATCATAAAAATGTGCATTTTGCATACACAACATTTACAACCATAAATTAAACTCTTTACAATCATCAAATTCACTGTCAATACTAAAATAAGCCTACGACAATTACATTGACAATCATGTTACGTTATTTTTAAAATGTTTCTTTTTCATAACTTCTTTAACACACTACTTCACCAGCTGCGAAGCGCGGGTATTTTGCTAGTTATAAAAAAAATTATTCCGTGATTGTGAAACTGACTGGAACAAAAAACTGTAGCCACAAGGAGAACTTAAGAAGCACCGCTTTAATGGAAGGCCAAGGTAAAC
Source organism: Erpetoichthys calabaricus (assembly GCF_900747795.2). Classification (NCBI taxonomy): domain Eukaryota; kingdom Metazoa; phylum Chordata; class Cladistia; order Polypteriformes; family Polypteridae; genus Erpetoichthys; species Erpetoichthys calabaricus. The sequence continues at coordinate 33,565,811 of NC_041400.2, read as the reverse complement.
CTTCAGACCATTGAGTGGAGGCGAATGGTAACCAGCTGGAAGCAAAATATCTGTTCTTCTCTTTTAAAGCAAGCATCCCAAAAGTGAACTGAGAAACCTAAACCTTTGGGGGGTACTGAAGACCCAGGAGTACAGGGACAGCAGGAGATGGTAGAGGAAGATCTAAACTGGTGACCCTATGGTTAAATAAGAGCTGCCACTAACAGTTAATGCAATTCTGGTTCTTGCTTGGAACTCCTGAGTGGTTTTCAAGCCATATTGGAGTCAGGAAGAGAGCTTTAGTGAAGGCTTTCTGGTAAAAGAAATTAATACAAGACTCACGTGTGGGAAAAGAAGATGGTAGCAGACCCTGCATACCCTGAATAACAGCAAGGTTTTATTTTTGGTTTATTTGCACTTTGTATTTTTTTATGTTATTTATTTTCAATAATCACACACTTCCTTATCCTCCTTACCGTGAAGGCACCCTGTTTGCAGCATTTATTTTATTGAAATACGTATATAGTTGATTCCAATAGTTCAACACTCCAAGCGCAATGGTAGGTAATGTTTATATACCAATGAATTTATTTTTACTAAAACAGAACAAAAAAAGCAACAACACAGTCATATTTTTTAACTTGTCCAGATACTTAAATCTGCCGAGTCTTATTAGCAGACATTTTTTTCTTCTAATGACCTTTCATTTCTCCTTCACAAAAAATGGATAGACTGAAACTTGGCTGTTTGTCCTCCTACAGCTTTTTGCAAGAAATATTTTAATATCATTAGTTTGGCTCTGTATTGTTGGTTTTTCAAATAAACATGAGTCATCTTTGAGTTTTCCCTGGAGGATTAGTTTGTTAAATAAATGCAACACTGAAGTTGCATAAGATAAACACTTTTGACAGTGTATTCATATTATCATACAAAAAATGACTGTTGCTTGCTGTACTGGAGGGCACAGTCGGGACATAAAATACAAACAATTTAACAATGTGCAGAACATAGCTGACTCCTAAGATGTAGTGGCAATTGCACTAGTAATAGCAACATTGGCAGTAACACAAGACCATCAACAGGGGGTTGCTATGCCTCACTATAATGGTGGATCATTAAAGATGACAGGTGATAGGGTAGGAGTACCCCACACTGTTAGGTGGGAATACGGAGACCTGATGACTAATATGTGGTTCCACTTTATAAGATGGATAGGTAACCCTGAATTTGTATTGACCTTTAAAGGATAAGTTAGATATTTTTCAAATCAAAATGATTTCTTCACAATCATAATATATATTAATTTGCCACATAAAATTGTGTTTTAAAAATACCTTGGATTTTCTAGCGGTTTACAATGGGACTAAAAGTTACATGGGTCCAAACATGAAAAAAAGCTTTAACTTACCAAATACACCCATTTTGCAAGGCAAGAATGTTATCATATACTAATCTATATCTTGAGACTGCACAAATATTGCAAAATAGTGTGTTTCCATTGCTTTAGTTAGGAATAAAAAAGTAGCAAACGATCTGTGAGAAATGGCCATTTTAAAAGAAAAGCAGCACTGCATCTCACCTTGCTGATTGTCTCTCCCTCTGTGGCACCGTGTGAAAGACAAGGAACGAGAGCCTGCCCATCACAGGAACAACTGAAACATGCCCACACCTATGCACAGTCCCTTTCACTCTAATCTGGAACTGCCATTTTAAATTAACTTTGTGGCTTTGTATTTGAGTTAGAGAGAACACTACAGAAAGTTTGGGAAAATATGCAAACTCCACACAGACGACAATAAAGTAAATGATTCAAACCTATCCTATATTGCTAGATCCATAGAGCAACACCAATAACAATTGTTCTATCTTAATGCACTGCATAAGACCTACACATCTATACAGTATTATGATTGCTATTAAATAGCATTTCCATTGTTAATATTCTACAGCTCTACATTTCTGCCCACTTTACTTGCAGCTGCAGTGAGAAGACACACCTTTAATATGTTTGCTTCAATAATGGGCAATCTGGAACTCATTTTCTATTCCTCTTCATCTACATGGATTTGCACAAAGAGAAATGAGTGCCATAAACTCACTGGTCTGCTTGCATGTAGGTCTTCCATTCGAGTGTTTGCATCCAACCAAAGTGCTTCAAGCTGTAACTTTAAGATATCACAGTTACCACAAGGAAGTTGATGGAAATTGTAAATGATTTTTTTTTTAATTTTTGTTTTCACATCCTGGATATGTATATTTTCAAACCATTTCCTCGATAGACAAACTTGCTTTAAACTGGTTTAGACATATTTGGTTTCATGCTGATCAACTTCCTTATTTACATCTAGTTGGATATACTCAGGCCAGGACAGTAATAATAATAATAATAATAATAATAATAATAATAATAATAATAGTTCATTACATTTATATAGTAAGCTATGAGCTGAAAGCCGAATGATAATCAAGGGAAAGGGAGCAGAGACAACATGAAGGCGAAAGTGTGGACGATTTGAAAAGATGGCCAACTACATTACCTGACAGATACTGCCTCAACTTAAGGAAGACTCAGAGGAGGAGTAGTAGTAGTAAATTTGTTGGGCTTCTGTTATTATTTTGAACCTTTTTTTCCTCCAACACCCTGAACCCTTATTTTATCATTTTGTTATGATTTAATTATTATTTTATTTATACTTTGTCCTCCTTTGCATTTACTTGAGTTGACCGCCATTTCAAGAAAGTCCCCTATTGGTCACAATGTATTAATTTTTACTGCTATAGTACTGTAAGCATTGACGTAACCATCTTACTGTATATTATTGAACAATCCTGATAGTCCACTATATCGGACAGGCCCTTGCTGCTGATTATGGAGACCAGTGGAATTTTATTTCATAATAAAATACAATTTAAACAGAAGTTAAAACTCTTAACAATAAAATAAAAACAAATACATTTTTGATCAATGTAATAACTTTTCAGACAATATTTCTTCAATGTGTGTGAGTATCACCGTACATTTAAAATTCAGAATCAATAGACCATGGAGCTTTAACATTTTGGGCCTGTCACAAGTGCTGACCAATTAGAATTAATGGGGCCATAAATGTGTATTGTTTAAAATGGTTACACTTTAATATTTTATTTTCAAATATATGCACTGCATTCATCTCTTATGTTAAATTACTTTTTAAAACTGCTTTTATTGATTGAAAGAGTTAAATAAAATACATACGAAGCTGTCAAAAATGCTGAAAATATTATTTTAAAGGACAGCTGGCCTGCACCCCTAGATAGCAGTGGATTTGAGAGAATTTTCTGGCTTGCTACTAGTTTGACTGTAAGATGTGATATTATCATTATATAAGTCATAGTAGTACAGTAAATATGCAAACACTTTTTTTAGTTTATTGAACATAGTTTAAATATTTAAAGTCAGAGATGGAAAGGAATATGAGCTTTTAGCAAGGGGAACAATTGGAGACCAATGTTCTAATCAATGAGATACGTTTGAGGTGTGAGTTGAAATGTCCAACATCATAAAACAGTTTTGGTGTTTCTGCTGTTCAAAATCGAGATCTCTGTTTGCTACACTTCTTCACTGGCTATTAACAGGTTCATGATTTCAGCCTGTTAAGACCAAGATCAAACACTTTTTAAACGGGTCACCAATTTGTCTCCTTTTTTAGGGGTTTACTCCAGAAAGGATTACATTAGCTTCTGGAAGGTACAGCACCCATCACATCCCTGACAATAAATTAAAAAGTAATCTACAAAATATTGTTTCCCAACAGGCAGAAAAATGTATAATTCCGATAAACTTGTCAACTTTGTAAGCTGCAATATTAAAGATTTTAATCATTACTTAAAGAGAAGACAGTGCTCTCCGTTATTGCATATCCTTAAATGATTAAATATAGCAGTACTTTTACAGGAGACCCACTTAATTATTGCAGATATGAACAGAGACTAATTATGAAAAGAAAATCAGAGGTATGCTATAATTTGATTCACAATGGAATATCACTTTTAGCCACTGTGTCAGATTCTGATGAACAATATATTATGGTGGTGAGAAATCAAGTTAATATATATATGCAATTAATGTGGATGACAGAGAATTCATTCTTAAGAGAATCACAGACACATTATCAAGTAGTGTGGTAGACAGTGGAACTTTAGGGACCTTCAGAACTGGTCTTGATGTTATTTTGGAAGAATTAAGTGGATAGGACTGGTGAACTTTGTTGGGCTGAATTGCCTGTTCTTGACTAGACTGTTCTAATGTTCTAAAAAATGGTATTTCCCACTGTAAGAACTGATAAACTTATAATGATTAGAGATTCGAACTGTGTAATAGATCTAGACTTCGATATGTCCTTGGCAACTGTAGCTATAAAATACTAAACTCTAAAGGCAATTACACAGCTTAAAGACCAAACTCTCTGACCCATGGAGATTTCTGTATCCAAATCTGAGAGAATATCCACCTTCTCATCAGTACATTATAGTTACTCAAGAAATTATTAATTTTTTTCATCAGTAATAGATTTCTCCCCTCTGTTAAATTTTGCAAATACAAAGCTATTAATTTTTTCTGACCATACTCCTTTTTATTTTGGTGCTACTGTCATCATGTTTTATAAATCCAATTTATAACTGATAATTTAGCCCATTAATATGAGATTGTGTACTATAATTTATAACATTTCACACAAATTGATATTTTCTTAGAGACCAATGCTTCTTCAGAGACATCTGTAGGGACATTTGGGAACATTGAAGGCAGTTTTAAGAGGTCAAATTATCTTGTATGTTTCACAAGAAAAAAAAATGCAGGCTATAAAAGGCATTAGGAATGATTCCTAACATTTCCAAAACTGATCAGGATTATGGTAAATTGGCAAATGGGACATTCGGTTGGAAAAAGTTGCCCCTACAATCAGAATTGAATCTGTTGACTACAATAGAAGCAGAAAATAACACATCACCTTACCGTCATTATGAGTATGGAGCAAAAGCCAGTAAGATTTTATAACAACAAATGCACAAATGGGAGGTTTGGAATGCAATATTAAAGATTAGCAATGAAATGGGAAGTAAAATCAGGTAGTGCAAAGAAATAACTAACACATTTAAGCAATACTGCAAGCCCTTATTCTTAAAATGAAAGAAGCTGTGGCTCAAGCCAATGACTTTTTGATAAAATACAAATACCACAACTTGATAGTCTCTGTGCAGAAGAGACTGATAAACCTCTGAGGCACTGTGAAATTCAGACTGTCATAATCTCCTTGCAAAGTGGAAAAGTTGCTGGCTTAAACTCCTTTTAAACTTTGTTAGCATTATTATTGTTAATAATGTTTATTTAGAAAACAAAAAATAAAATTCTACCAAAACTATTACACCAAGCAACAATAACTGTTTTTTAAAAGAAAAAGAAAAACTTGCTACACTGTTGGCCTAGTCACTCACTCATTCAAATCACACCTTCAGTCAATTACAGCTTGTTCAATTCATATCTACTAGCCAACCCGCGGCGTAGCATACGCCGCATAATTATGTATTGATGGTTGAACACTTCCTGAACGACACAGTTGTCCAAACAGAAGTGAAAATAAAATTGAGCCCGGTGCATTCTTTAACTTCATTTTCTGCCTTGTAGCGCAGTGGTAGTGTTTCTGGTTAACAGTAAGGAGACTGTGGAAGATTTTGGGTTCGCTTCCTGGTTCCTCCTTGTGTGGATAGCGCTTTGAATGAAAAAAGTGAACATTTGCAAAATCCGTAACGGTGCGTGAAGTAAGTATAATGCACACGCGTTTAATTTGCCAGCCGTCTTTTCAGGTTTGGGCTTATTTTGCAGTGTTACCACTTGTGCATATTAAATCTTGAAATCCTTCGAGTAACTAATTAACTAACACCCACCCACCCAGCTTGTGTGAAAAAAATGCGCCGGTTCTTTCATCATTTTGTTGCAGCCTATCAAAGACTTACTGTCCCTAACTCCTCACCTGAGTCGCTGTCGTCTGTGCACCTCTGAGCCATGTTGTCCTTTCATTGTTCTTTGTGGTTTCGGCTGCTTTTCTATATATAATCCACCAAGTCACCAGACCACGGTAGTAGGAGGGGGGTGGGGAGCGTACACAGGGCAGGGACGTATTCAGAGGGAGCGTATAACACGCACTCAGTGGGTATTCCTCGTTCGTGGGGAACAATTCGAGAAAGAGCTTTCAATCTGTCAATCCTCTCCGTGTCCGGGCAGGGTGAGGTTTCCCGTGTTAAGTCAAATAAAGCAAGATTTTTATGTGGCGAGTTGTTGTGTTCGAGCATATGAGCAGGCACTGTGAATGCCTTGAGAGCGTGGGTGGACGCGTGCCGGATGAATGAGTATCTATATAATATATATATATATATATATATATATATATATAAAATGAGTATCTATATATCTTCTTAGATATAGACAGCGTCTGATAGTTCAACTGATGATACAACTATCATAGTTGTGATGGTTTTACACTCCAGCACATTGCGGTGAACGCTGGTAACAGTCAGGCGGGCAGGCGTATAGAATTGGTGCTCTTAGAGTTGGTGGGCGTGTCTCTCTAACGGTTCGAGTTCTTGGGCGGTGCTTTGTCGTTTGTATCACACGGTCGGACGACTTGGTGGATTATATATGATGATGATTAAATGTTAAAATCCTTCGAGGAACTAATTAACTAACACCAACCCCGCTTGTGCATATTAAATGTTGAAATCCTTCGAGGAACTAATTAAGTAACTAACACCAACTCACCCACACAGCTTGTGTGAAAAAATGCGCCCGCACGGTCGGAAGACTTGGTGGATAATATATGATGAACATTTGCAAAATCCGTAACGCTGCTTTCAGTAAGTACAATGCACACGCGTTTATATAGTAAAAGGCAAATTATCCGCGACAAACAAACTGTTATAAACGCTGCATACCAAGCTGCGGCGTAGTATACGTTGGATAATCACGCCGCTTTTTAAATGTTTTTAAGCAAAATCCGTAACGCTGCTTTCAGTAAGTACAATGCACATGCGTTTAATTTGTCGGCCATTTTTTGCCAGTCGTCTTTTCTGGTTTGGGCTACTTTTGTAGTATTACCACTTGTGCATATTAAATGTTGAAATCCTTCGAGGAACTAATTAACTAACTAACACCAACCCACCCACACACAGCTTGTGTGAAAAAATGTGCCCGTACTTTCATAATTTTGTTGCAGCCTATTAAATGTTTTAGACGCTGCATTCAGCAATTCACATCCGTGACAAACATGCCTCTTTTTACATGGTCCTGCATTGGTGGGCGGGAAACGTTTTCCCTGTTCCTGCAGGACCATCTAAGAAGATGCATGTTTGTCGCGGAAACGAATTGCTGCATGTAGCGTGTAAAACAGTTTGCTATGGTGCACGTGGTCGTGCGTCGTAAGCGAAAAGTCAACGTGGCTCAGAGGTGCATGTGTACTGTAGCCCAGATGAAGATAAATGACGGCGTTTTTTCCCAGTCGACGTGTCTGAGTTGGTGGGCGTGGCTCTGCGAGTTGTCGTCGTAATCCAATGGTCTTAGAGTTGGTGGGCGTGGTTCCTTCCTGCGTGCGCCATGGGCGGCTTACTTGTCGGCGGCTTAGTGAATCCACGCCCCTTCCGGCGTGCTTTCCATGGGTGGCTACTTGTTTTCCGGCTTAGTGAATTATATATATAGATACTGCACAGAATTAATGTGGTGCAAATTAAGAGTGTTTAAAAATTATTTCATTCTAAACCAAGGGGGTGGCCTAGTTCCATAGGAGTCTCTTTGGGCCTTACCATGGTGCAAGACTGCCAAATAATGATCTACTTTAAGATGACCAAGAGTTCCCTGGAAGAAATTATTCCTGTGCCTCATAGATAGGTAGACGAAAATTGGGACCTTGTAGGCATTGTTACATGCTCACGAGTATAGACAGATGTTAAGCTTCAACTTACCCTGTTTCACTACAGCCTCATTTCTCCTAACCAATATTTAAACAGGAGTGTGAACCAGAATTCTGACTCCAGTGTATAGCCTTTCATCTAAAAGGTCAATTTTGTCTTTATGATATTAGTTAAAAGTTACAGTAAAATTTGAGTTGGCTTGACTCGCTATCTTTTGTAAAGCTTCAGGCTATATATGTCTAGAAAGCAGTTACTTTTTCTTATGTAACCTCAGAGGTTAGGTGGTGTTTAACTAGTGTGTGCTTTAGTGTAAAATATCGGGCTAAGTAGCTCACTTAGCATGTGTTACATAAATAATATTTCATATGTAACCTCAGAGGTTAAGTGCCATTTCTTAGTGTGTGTTTCAAAGTAATACCTCAGAGGCTAGGCAGCATAACGCTTATTGTGGTTAATTGACAGCCTAACTATTAAAGAATATTTGCCAAATATGAACATTTAGAAAGCTGACCTCGGAGGCTAGGTTTCAGTGTGTAATCAACAGTATAAGGGACTATATCTTTCTAACATTAATTACAATGATAGCAGGTAAATAATCAGTACAATAATTAACAATGCATTGATGGCAAACTCAAAATTGTTTAACAGAATGGAATAAAGTTATACAAATGGCGAAATAAACAATACTAGAAATTCATGGACATTCATTTTTGAAGACAATATTATTTACCTTCCCATTGTGCATCCAAACTTCTCCTCATATACCCTGTGATCTTAACATCAGTCAGAGATCGAAGCTCAACCAAATGGGACAAAGTGTGGCTATGAAATTTTCAAACCAGCTTGCTACCGAGAATTACAAACGTAGGTGTAAATAGGCTGGCACTTTGTATGTCATGAAACCCACAGTTTTACCCTTTCTTCTTCTTCTCGAGTCCTTAAACCAAGGTTTTATATGCCCTTCCAGGGGCAAGCACACGCTATAGCTCAGTCCATGCCCATGGCGAGGTCCTCCATGGTGCATTTTATGTCCAGGTGTGGGTAGATCAGAAGATGTTCCATGGTCTGTCTTTCCCCGCAGTCACATAGATTGCTGTCATTCCAGTACCCAGTCTTGGTCATTTTCCCAGTCCTAGTGTGCATGTGGTTAAGGTTTTTCCTTGTTTTCCAGTACAAGTCACCACCAGCGGAATGGTGTTCTCCCACTTCTAGGTTTGAGATGTTAAGTAAGTTGATGTCTCTAAGGCACTTGTGCCAATGGTCCGGCCTTGCCTCTTTGCCTATTAAGTCCAGTTTTACTCAGAAAAAAATATTTGGGATTTGTTTCATTAATATGTATATTTATAGAGAGATTTTTTCAGGGAAAACATGACAGAAAGAAACCTTTCGAAAATAACCATAGAGCATTTTAGAAATTCTAAAATTAATTTCAGTGGTCTATGAAATCAAAAACTGACTGTCCATTTGGCAGGGTGGTGGAAGACTTTCAATAGCTGCCTTTTTGGGTTTAAAATGAGACCATCTTTTTCCGCAGATTAAAAGAACTCTTTCTTTCCTTGAGAAAAACAGCAGTTTATTGCTTATGTAGATGCAATTTCCTTAGATAGATAGAGATAGATACTTTATTAATCCCAAGGGGAAATTCACATTCTCCAGCAGCAGCATACTGATACAAAAAATAAAAAACAACATTAAATTAAAGATTGATAATAATGCAGGTAAAAACAGACAATAACTTTTTATAATGTTAACGTTTACCGCCCCGGGTGGAATTGAAGAGTCGCATAGTTTGGGGGAGGAACGATCTTCTCAGTCTGTCAGTGGAGCAGGACAGTGACAGTAGTCTGTCGCTGAAGCTGCTCCTCTGTCTGGAGATGATCCTGTTTAGTGGATGCAGTGGATTTTCCATTATTGACAGGAGCTTGCTTAGCGCCCGTCGCTCTGCCACAGATGTTAAACTGTCCAGCTCCATGTCAACAATAAAACCTGCCTTCCTCACCAGTTTGTCCAGGCGTGAGGCGTCTTTCTTCTTAATGCTGCCTCCCCAGCACACCACCGCGTAGAAGAGGGCGCTCGCCACAACCGTCTGATAGAACATCTGCAGCATCTTATTGCAGATGTTGAAGGACGCCAGCCTTCTAATGAAGTATAACCAGCTCTGTCCTTTCTTACACAAAGCATCAGTATTGGCAGTCATTTATTTATTATTATTATTATAATTAGAGTTATGCCACATGCTCCAATGACCTACACCTTCACTTAAAAGGGGTTAGAAGGTGGGGCAGTAGATTATTCCTGGTCATCTATATCTTATAATGTTCAATACTTTGAGAATGACTGGCAACTTAGTGCTTAGCTGGAACTCAGAGCAGCTGTAACACCTTGGGCTGGTTGAGAGAATTATAGCATCTATGGCCCTAGCTATCCTTTGCATGACTAGATGGTTCCAGCCTGAGGTTGGCACTGGCTTGAGACTTAAAAGTCCCTTCTGGTCCATGCTGAGATGAGCTTGGAATCGGGAGTTGAAAGTTGCACAGGCCAGACCTGAAAGAGAAGGGTTTGTGGGGTGTTAGAGGAGGAGAGAAAAACATGACTAAACTGTGTTACTCTGAAGGGAAGTTGACCAGCCGCTCAACTACAAAGACAAGGGATAAACCCTTATTCGTAAGGGCTCTAAAGATATTGTTTACTTTTTTTTTTAGTGTTTTTCATTACTTCTGGGTGTTCCTGTCCCTTGTGTTAACTTTGAGAAAATAAACACACCTTTTTATAAGATTCTGGGTTAGGGAAGGCTTGGGGACGGATGCTGCTAGCTTCCACAATGAACACTACATTCATGACTTTCAGTTACCGCCTTTCAATGGTGTTGCGCTGTCTGCCATTCTCTGTGACATCAGGAAACAATTAATCTCATCCAAGCCTTCTTGCTGGCAGTTGTTAGTAAGGATGTGCAGTCTAGAAGTTGAAAAATGATAGGATCCGCCAAGAACACCCATCCCATGGTATGTGGTGTTCGCAGTTTTCATAAAACTGCCAGAATGTGGAAGAAACATCCTTATCATTGCTTACTATCTATGTTACACTCAGTTTTGGTGACAGTGGTATTAAAGAAAAATACAAAAAATATTTTAAAGTACAGGTTTGAATGAAGTTCTTTTCCTTGAATAAACTGACACTCTTTTTAAAATAGTCTTGTTCAGGCATATTATGAAAAGCTTTTTTTTTTGATGTTTTACACCCACACCATGGTATCTTTTTCAGTGTTACATTTTTAAATCCCCCTAACACACAGTAAATTATTTATAATCATGTTCAGCAATTCAAGTGCTAAATTGTTAGTCTCACATTGTGTTTAACAAAGGCACAAGGGATCCATAAATTATATACTCTGGATTAAAAAACTTAACAAAAGTAGAAATAAATAAATAAATAGATAAGATGATACAGTGTAAGAAAAGTGAACAGTTTTTTACTTTGAAGTATCTCCTTTCTAAGGCATGTGTTTCCTAAAGCTAACACGTTTTGAATTAACAAAGATCAGGTTTAATTTCATATAAAGTTGACAAGTGTCTGTACAGGTCAGCATTTTTTGCTTAACTTGAAAGATAATTTGGAATATATTACATATGTTTTTAAACTTTTGAAAGAGTAATTACTGCTACATTTCTCCTCTAGGCCTTTTCTGGAAATACAAATGCTGACAGCGTCGTACAGTATAAACTACAACAGCCTGTTATTGCAAGATTTCTGAGATTTGTGCCTCTTGACTGGAATGCAAATGGGAGAATAGGGATGCGAGTTGAGATTTATGGATGCCCATACAGTAAGTAATAAGGTACTTAAAGTTTTGCATGGTGTAGGTTTCTAGCTGTCTATAAAACTCATGGTACAGAAGCAAATATGACATTGTTTTGTGAAATTCTTAACAGCCTCTCAGAGCACATTTAAAAATAATTATCTTGTAGTTGGAAATTCTACTCTTTGCTGCCAGTGCGATGTTTGCAAAGCTAATTTATTCACTTAATTTTCAGGTGCGTGTCACAGGAAGCCCACCAGTATTTAAGGAAAAAACTCATCTGTGATGATCTGTTAATAATTCCTTTTGTTAAATGCTCCCTTTAATTTTTACTCCTTGGCATGTTCTTCTTTTAAGTGTCTTCAGATGTAAAATGTTCAGTGTGCAACCCAGCTTAAAACTGTTTTTAAGAAACATAAAGCCAACTGTTTTTTGTGGAATCCATACAGTACTTGATATATTTTACAGTAGCTCCACATTTTGAGCACTAAATCTATTATAATCTTTTTCACATTTTGACACACAATATATAGTATGCGGTGGCACGGTGGTGCAGTGGGTAGCGCTGCTGCCTCGCAGTTGGGAGATCTGGGGACCTGGGTTCACTTCCCGGGTCCTCCCTGCATGGAGTTTGCATGTTCTCCCTGTGTCTGCGGGGGTTTCCTCTGGGTGCACCGGTTTCCTCCCACAGTCCAAAGACATGCAGGTTAGGTGGATTGGCGATTCTAAATTGGCCCTAGTGTGTGCTTGGTGTGTGTGTGTCCTGCGGTGGGTTGGTACCCTGCCTGGGATTGGTTCCTGCCCTGTGTTGGCTGGGATTGGCTCCAGCAGACCCCCGTGACCCTGTGTTCGGATTCAGCAGGTTGGAAGTTAGTGTGCTTCTTTTGTCGATGCTTTGGTAAAAAACATTGGCTCTGTTATAGTCTCTTTATAGTGTAATCAGAAATTCACCATCCTGGAATTAGGGCTGGGTGACATAATCGATCCATTCAAACATTATGGGTTACAGGAAGCCAGTCCTCATTCTCTAAGCACCAACCACTTGGAAGGAACCATCCTTAGAAGAGACTTGACTTAATCACAGGATGCCATCACATTTACACATACAAAGCCAAAACAGAGTTACCAATCAACCTAAATGTATTTGGACTGTTGGGAGAAATCCATAGTATCCAGAGAATACTCACTCTCAACCACTGGTCCACCATACAAGCAGGTCACAGGCAATGATCAAAACAGAATTGGAACTGAAACTTCAGGATGTGACAGACAGTCTACTGTGTTCCATGCCTATACAGTAAGTGATAATATTAATGTATTTTCTTTTGGGGTACAAAATAAATTTTTACATTTTCAAGGAATATTCCATTGGAAATATTTTTTATATATTGCTTGCTACAGTTAGGATGTAATGATGGCTGATAAATAATATTTATCTTATTTTCATGCAGAACACAGAAAAAAATAAATATAATAGGCGTGTATAGCATCCAATGCTGGGCAAAAGCAAACAGTGTGGAAAAAGTCATTTGAAAAAAAACTCATGTTACTTATAGATAGATAGATAGATAGATCTTTATTATGTTGCATAATCAACATTTACCTTATTCATTCATATGTGAACAGTGTCCTGAACATGTGTTTTAATAAAATATTGTTAAATAAGCCACCTCTACGTAAAAAACAACCTCAAGAACACGGTGGACTGTGCTAATATGTGCCTGAGTATTTGAATTGAAGACCCGCCTCCTTGCTTCATTCATTGGTCAGTACTTCAGCCCAGTAACAGCTTATTCCTTAGCTAACATTGAGTTTCATATCAACAAAAAGTCTGCACTGAGAGACATTTAAAACTAAAGGTTAAAAGTTAAAGAAAAGCGAGTGAAGATGTTATCCGAAAGAGAAAGTACTTGTGCATATCTGAGATGCTTCAACAAGCAGAAGGTCAATTCACCTGTGTAGTTTCACAGACTGCCGCTAAGTAATCCAGCTATACTTCACTGCTATGAATATAAACGTAACGATGGGAGGCAGATCTACAATTCAAATGCTCATTCGTGTCTGAGCGCATTCTGTTTTTGTCATGAGAACGTTTTCTGGAGGTGGTTTATTTAACAATATTTTAGTAAAAATGCATGTGTTGGGAACACAGTGAGCATACATTTGGATGACTTCACCTGTGGATTATGCAACATAAGTAATGTGAGATTTTTTTTTCCATTAACTTTTTGACATTGTTTGCTGTTGTCCAGTGTTAGTCTGCATAGGCTCCTATAATATCTGAAAGTTTGTGCATGAATACCAGAGATTAAAAAGTTCTCTTAGACATTACTACAATCCACTTAGGGTAAGTAACATATAAAAATGATACATTTTGAGTGTTGTATTCCTTTAAGGGTGAATTTACATACAGAGCATCCCTGCATGACAGAAAATGTCAGTATGCTTAGCACATATTGTCAGCTGCACTCATTATTACAGCTATAATAAAACCATTACACTGAAAGATAAGTAATTAAATACTAATAATTTAATGATTATTTTGTCTTATACAACAGCAATTCAGACTCAGACACCATAATAAAGTGAACTGTATACAGGAAAAAGAAAAGTGTGTATGAGCTCAGGCTTTTTTAAGATTTATATATTGTGAAATGCTTTTAGCTATTTATTTGAAAAGAAAAAGTATGGTTCCTTGAAAATACTCATCTAAAGCAATGCCATCTTTCATCTCTGCATTATAACAGGAATTCAAATCATTACAAGGCTGTTCTTAATAGTTTATTGTTACTTTACATTAGGCAAAGGCATTAATTTACAAAAACTTTTTTAAATGGTTGTTGCATTTCTGTCTGGAAAGCACAATGTAGGAGTTTGAATTATTCTGGTAAAAAAAAGAAAAAAATAAGTCTTCTATATTTTTGGACATATTACATGCAGCATGACAAAGTGATCACAATTTCCAATTACTTTTGCCAATTATGAGTTGTTTGCTCGATTGACTTCATCCAATATCCACAATACATGCAATTACAATTGAAGGTTTATGCTTAATTGTTAACTCTGCATCCCTGAAGCTTCTGCAGTTATGTAGTGAAGGTTTTGGATGCACAGTTTTAAAAGCGTTATAAATAAAAATAATTCTTTGAAAAACTGAGAAAAGGAAGAGACAATAATGTCCCTGATAATTTAGGTAAAATAGTGAATATAGATAGAAAGATGTGAAAGGCACTATATGATAGATAGGTCAGATTGGAGAGCATGCACTGGTACAATGTGTTGCCGCACCCACCACATGACAAAACAGCTCAGGATCCTGGTTGGCAACCCCCCAGGCAGACATGTGGTCCAGTTTCACCCTCCGGTAATGACCCTCTATCTGCTGCAGCCAGGTGTTACGTGGGCGTCCCCTTGGTGTGGTCCAGCCATTTGGGTCCTCAACAACAAGGATCCTGTAAGCCAGATCACCATCAGGGAATCACGCCACATGGCCGTAGTGCCGTAACTGACGCTCCCTCATAATGCAGGTAATGTGCCTCATTTGCGACTCTGTGAGCAACCGCTCATTCAACACAAAGTCAAACCAGCGGTACCCAAGGATTCTCAGAAGAGACACAGTACCAAAGGGGTCCAGTCTTCGTCTCAGGTCACTGGATAGCGTCCATGTCTCACAGCCATATACAGTAGCAAAACAGGAAGCAGCAGCACTCTAAAGACTTAGACCTTTGTCCTTTTGCATAGATATTGGGAGCACCACACACCCCTTTCCAACGACCTCATGATAGATGGAGAACTTTAATTGGTTTAACAGATTAAGGTGTACTAATTGTAAGATTGACGCTATATAGTGCCTAACCCGACGCATATTGGACACGGGAGGACTGTGTAAAATAAAACAAATACTTTTACTTTCTTCATCTGTGGGCTACATCTTCCTCGTACCCACAGACAATACACAGTCCCAAGCACGCCACTAATATACCACACTTTCTCTTCCTCCTTGGCACCACCACTCCTTCCCAGCAACCTTGTCCTCCTCCACCCAACTCTGGCCACTGAGTGGTGGTCGCTGACTCCTTTCTATCAGGCATCCGGAAGTGCTCCAGGTGGTTGATTGCCGACATCCGGCTGCACTTCCAGGCTAATGCCCAAAAGGGGCCAGCAGCTCCTGTTGCAGCACCCCCTGGCAGCGCCTGCGGAACCCCACAGAGCTGCACAGAACTCCAACCCCCATGAAGCCCTGGGGGAGTCTGAGGCACTGCTGCAACCCAGGGAGGCTGCCATCTAGCGTCCAGGGGGAGATACTGGGCTTCCCACCCTTGTCCCCCTGGCAGATGTGGTGAAGGGGCGTCCCAGCCAGGCATGGGCCCCAGCCATCCGTCGCATAATTTAAGTAAACATTTGCCAAATTATGTTTAATCAAGTTCAAAGATAAAACTCCAGACTGAAGTCAAACCCACCTGTTTTTACAACAAACGCCTTTGATGAAATGATTGATATTTGGAGATTTTTTTCCCCATAATATAAATTTCACAAACTCATTCAGTCCAATTTAGCTTGCATTAATTTAACTATGTAATTATATCAGAGATTAAATTTGCACCTCTACTAGTTTCAGCAATTGTTAATGTATTTTTATCATCTTTTTCAAATACTTTTGTAGACGCAGGAGCTGTGCCAACATGAAGCAATAACTCTAGCATTGCAGTGAACACACATGAGTATGGCAGAAGAGGTGGGGCAGAGCAGGGTAGCATGATGTGCCATGTCATATATTTTTCCACTTTACAAAGCCAGGTATCATTTCTGTGACATTTTCTTCTTTGCTATTGCTGGTGGCAAGATCCTTCTGTCAGTGCTTTTCACACGGTGTTAATTTTGGCCCTGATGAGCACATATTTATGTGCTATACATTGTACCTGTTTTTAGTTATTCAGCATCACAGAGAATTGTATCCCTTTGGGGGTTAGTTTCAATAGCCAAGATTTTGAATTAGATATGCAGAGTTGGGCAAGTGATAGAAATTCTTTTCTTTGAAGCTTCATTTTAACTCTTTTATTTCACTGTTTCGAACAAGTAGAGGAGGTAAATGTCAAGAAAAATAAACTTGGAAAGAAAATGGCAGGTGATAGCATAAGCATGGGAACAGGAAAAATGTGAAGTCAAAAATAAAAACAGGCAGGAGTCTGAATAACAGAAGACAAGAAACCAAACATCAAACCCAAAATTGTGATACAGAAAAATCAAAGTTGAAAAGCCGAATCTAACATCCTTGCTAACTTAAATAAAATAAAAGGTAAAGTACAATTCTGGTTAGCAGAAATAGCCCAAAAGTTGAGAGAAATCTACATTTTGTACCTAATACTTGTATGCAAAATTTGGTTGACCTAAGTGAAAGCGTACTCAAGTTATTGTGTTCACACATGCAAACACACACACACACACACGGACAGACGGACACACACAGACATAATACCAAAAATGGTATTTTCGGACTCGGAAGTCTAGAACATCAAGATTCATCAAAATCTCGAGATGGAATTTTTGGAGGATTACAATACTTTCCGTATGCTTCTTATACAAGAAAGTAAAAATGCCAAAATTAGTTTGAAATAGTGTTTTTGATCCAAAGGTAGGATTTTTGTATTATCAAACCGTCATTGTAAATTGGCAGAACAAGGTGGCATAGTATGTTATGTGACTGAAAATGGGCATAAGAACTGTGAACAATATGGCGGCAACTGGTGATAACCATTCAGAAAAACAGCACAAAATAATGTCATTAGAATAGTGATAAAAATAAAAATAACCACCAATGTAAGTAGTCAAAAAGAGCCATTACAGTCTAGTCCAGTGTTAGTAGCAGGCCTGGTTAGGAACTCTAACAGCAAGTGTTACTCCTTGATTTCCTCCCTGCCAAAAACAAAACCAAGGCTACCCAGTTGCCTGATTTCATACATTCTGCCATAGACAGCCATCAGTTTTGTGTTTTAATGTACATACAAAAAATGCATTTTTCTATTTTGTGAACAAATTCTCTGTCCTGTGCAAATGGATGCGCCCATGGATTGAACAGTCCAAGTGTAACTGTTGGAATTAGTGAGTTGCAGAGTTTTAAGTAATACTGTATAGGCAATGTTGTAGACAAATGTTTGGTTGATTTCAAGTCAAATATGGTACTTCACAAAATTGGTTCTAAGTGTTAGATACATTGTGCCTTCTTGTTTTGCTTAAAAACAATTTCTGAATTAAGTATGAAGCCTTACTCTCCTTCTTATGATCACAGAAGATCTGATGAGGAAATAAAGCACCAGGCTGGACAGACAGAAATGGAGACAAAGACCACACATGTAAAAAAAAAAAAGAAACAAAAAGAAGTCCCTCTCTATATTGAAGTCTCCTTAGAAGGGCCTTTCAAGGGAAAAGGGGGAACATGCCTTGGAGAAAAGGGTAGAGCACATACTAGGTCTGAGACATGCAGGAGATCAAAAATACCGGATGTTAGAAACAGGATCAAATGACAAAAGCTAAAATACAAAAGAGAAGCCAAAGTGAAGAAACACTAAATATCATTCACCATCTTGTTTAAAATGTTCTTAGGTGAAATGCAAAAGAAGTTTGATTTGTAAATAGAGAGAATCCAATATAGAGATGTTAGGTGCAGGGAATGAAGACTCGATATGCCATAGTGACAATAAAAAAAACACAGCCGTGGCCATGCAGAAATAATTACAAATTGGAAGTGAGTTTCCAAAAGATACACCATAAAGTGGTGTCATCAGAATAATGATAAAATAACATAAGTATTAAAAAAGTACTAGTTTATATCAAGTCCAAATTTAAATACAAGAGGTTTCAAAATCATGCTTACATTTCTAAATAAAGGTCATCTGATTTAAATGTGCTAAGCTTGTGCTCTTCAAGGGTGACTGCCTATGTATCTTAAATTCTCCAGTCTTATAATAATGAAGACACCATGGCATATGATTTTCAATCATTACAAAATGCCCAGAGTAAAACATACAAATTAAAAAAAATACATCAATTCCTGCTGCCTCGCAGTAAGGAGACCTGGGTTCGCTTCCCGGGTCCTCCCTGAGTGGAGTTTGCATGTTCTCCCTGTGTCTGCGTGGGTTTTCTCCGGGTGCTCCGGTTTCCTCCCACATGCAGGTTAGGTGCATTGGCAATCCTAAATTGTCCCTAGTGCGTGCTTGGTGTGTGTGTGTGTCCTGCGGTGGGTTGGCACCCTGCCCGGGGTTTGTTTCTGCCTTGCGCCCTGTGTTGGCTGGGATTGGCTCCAGCAGACCCTCGTGACCATGTGTTAGGATATAGCGGGTTGGATAATGACTGACTGACTGACATCAATTCCTAGATTAACTATTATATAAACATAATAAAGAGCAGTAGTACTGAATGGTACTCAGATATGTCCAGAACACATCATACACCAGTTTAACTCAAACATATCCTGAATTTCAGCCTGTTCTTTATGCTGTTTTCTTAATTTGTTACATTTAGTATTACAAACACTACCTCCTAGAAACTGAAATATGATCTGAAAAAAAAGAGTTGCCAAGATTTTTGTACTGTGCATTTTTTAAATTTTCCAAACTGGGTTTGCATTGGGGTGCAGTTTTGGTTGTTGACCTCTGGGATTAAATTTTATATCCAGTATCTGTCAGTGTGGAGTCTGCACATTCATCCCATGTCTGCATTAGTTTTGCTTTAACATAATTTGCATTCCCCCAAGACCCCAAAGATTTTCATCCCAATAATTAATCATTTACTCAGTTTTTGTAGGCATTTGTCACGACTTACAGTTTCTATAGTCATGGAATAGTGACTTTACAAAGGCCAGGTTGAGCAATAATCTTACCAGATTAACAGCAGAAGTAAGAATGTATCAGGGATTGACACAAAATAATGGAATACACACATGTACACTAGTAAAGAAAAAAAAGTAACATTCAAACACTGGAAGAAATGCTCCTTTCTGTGTTTGTGACAGAGGGGAGATGAAACTACAGTGCAATGTAGTGTTTTACCTTTCTTCAAAAATAGCTGAGATTTGGAAAAAAGCAGCTCAGAAACATCAGCATGCCATTTTTTTCTCTAAAAAGCAACAGGGCTAATCCCCACCTCACCGTTTAGCTGCAAAAGTACCAAAGCAATCACTTGAGTGGGTTGTAGAAATACCATTATGTGTGTACTGAATTGCTTTTCTTTGACAAACTGCTCAGTACAGCAGTCCTCTGCCACCTGCCAGCAAAACAGCAGCCCACGACTCTCAACTGTTCAAAAAAAAAAAAAATTAAACATTCCTGCAGCTGTTTTTTTAAGTATTCAGTTATCTTTCTAATGCCATGTTAAGAAATTTCAATACAAAGTTACCTGAAATGCTATTTTCTATACACGCCGGACAGAGAGTCTGTGCTACAAACATTTTGGCCTTGTATGTCTATCTAATCCTAATGGAAGACTTTTATTCCATCTACCTCATCCCCAGCCACATGCTCTTCATGCTTTGATGAGTTCTTACTACTAAATCAAAGACAAATTCTGGTGAATCATTTTCCAGTACATTTGTATGTAAGTTATAGACAGAAAGGTTATGTGAAGAAATTGTTGATTTTATATTACAGAATATAGTGTTTCATTGAATATTGTGATCATATCAAATCTTTTATTAAAATGTTTCAAAACATATACGGTAGATAAAGAGACAGGTTGGTTATACAGAAATTTCTGACTTGGCTAATAATAAAAGAGCAGTCACAGTGTGGCATTATAAAGATATATTATTGTAGGTATTAAGGGGCCCTAATAATGATTCTTGACACAGTTTTGTTGAATAATTTGTTGCTTTTATTGCTCTATGATAGTGTCAGAGACGGGATGTGCAGCATTGTTCATAAATTCCCATCAGCTCTTTCCTCCATTGCTGCCTGCAGTGAGTTGAGAGTGCGTCCAATAACCAAATCTAAAACTCAAACTACTGTACATCAGAATATCTTCAGGAACAACTGGTTAGCTTTTATAAGAAATCACCAGATTATATTAGTATGTCACATAGTTTTTGTTGAAGGTGAATGTCTGCTTCTTGCTATATTTGCATGTTCTGCAGACCTACAGTATGTGCCACTGTGAGTTAACATCAAAACTACTGCTCTGTTCCTCTTAAGTTTAAGTTCCGGTGGGTTATGTAATAAGTATATTTATCAGACAAATATTCTGACATGGAAGTGAAGGAATGGCTGTAAGACCTTCTTCAGTGATTTAGCTTCAAGTGTATGAATTTCACTTAATACTTTCAAAAAACAACAGTGATTTTAAAACAGATTCACTGTGCATTGAAAAAATGCTGCACTTGCTAAATCATTTACACTTCTTGCGTATACTGTGCAAGTAAAACATTGAGGTAGCATGGTGGAGTAGTGGTAGCGCTGCTGCCTCTCAGTAAAAAGATGAGGTTTCATGTGAACGGGTCCTCCCTGCACGGACTTTGCATGTTCTCCCCATGTCTATGTGAGTTTCCTCCCACTGTCCAAGGACATGACGGTTAGGTGAATTGGTGGCAATAAATTAACCCTAGTGTATGTCTGGGATGGGTGGGTGTGTATACAATACAATACAATTTATTTTTGTATAGCCCCAAATCACACAAGAAGTGCCGCAATGGGCTTTAACAGGCTCTGCCTTTTTATAGCCCCCCAGCCTTGACTCTCTAAGAAGACAAGGAAAAACTCCCAAAAAAATCCTTGGAGGGAAAAAAATGGAAGAAACCTTGGGAAAGTCAGTTCAAAGAGAGAATTCTTTCCAGGTAATGGATTCAAACTGGAATGGACTGGCGCCATGTCCAGGGTTTGTTCGTGCCTTGTGCCCAATGCTTGCTGGGGTAGGCCCCAGAATCCCCTGCTACCCTCATCTGGATTAAGCGGGTTAGAAAATTACATGAAAATGACAAGTAAATCCTTGAATAAAAATTTTCTATGACAATTGCCTGAAGGGGAATATGTATCATGTCAAGTCAAATTTTAATGATACATTGAAAAATGAGTAGAGTAGAAGGAGACCAACAATAACTGATTTTTGGGCTATGTAAGAGCAAGCAAGAACATCCCACTAGGGCCCACCCACATCACCCCACCTGAGACAGCTAACTAAACAGAAACACAATCAGAAGAGTCGACAGGTAAACTGACACACAAACACATACAAACACACCCCACACAGGAGCACATGGCAGAAAAAGGGGGGCAGGAGAAACTGCCTCATATAACAACCCTGACCACCCTTTAGTAACCGAACAGCATGAAGCCAGTTTTGGATAGTACACCTAAAAGACTTGTTGATCCACAATACAGAACGTTAAAGAAAGGTAAGATTTTTAAATGAAGACTTCCAGACTGTGGGAGATTTCCAGTGATAAGTTAAAAGCAACTTAGCCACAATGGTTGCAGCCATTAAAGACCTCCACCGGGAGAAAGGAAGGGAAAGTGAATAAAGAGAAGAAAGGTCCAGGAGGAGGAGAACTCAGCCACATAGCACCAGAGAGCCATAGCTGGAGGATATTCCCAAAACATGTGGGCAAAGGTTCCAGGGACTTTAAGAGAACAAGGATGACTTAGGGGCTCCAGTTCTAGTCCCATTAGATTATGCCTCTGGGGGTAGCGACGGTCTATGGACAAATTTAAACTGTGTGTGCTGGTGACTTGGATTTTTAGAGCAATTTTTACTGTTTACTGTAAAAAGATGCATTGGATGGAGGAAGGTCTGTTAACTAATTAGACATGACTGGGAGAAATTTGAGGAAAGCTTTGCAGAGGAGGAAGTAAAGACCCGACAAAAGTTTTGGACTTTGGAGAAACTGTTGGAGCAAATGAGCACACGGGATAAATTGGAAGAATGAAAGGTAGTGGGGTTCCGAATGTCTTGAGCACAGACTTCAACTGAAAGTGGAAAAAATAGAAAAGGAAGGGATTAGGATGTCCAGATTGAAGACAGTGGAATGTTTCCAGTCCTTAATCATTAAATATTTCACCCAGTTCAAATATACCAGGGAGAAGAAAAAATCAGACAGAATCCAATATTTAGGGCAGAAATGTGGAATAAAGGAGTCTGGAGTGCCATCTTGGCAGTGGACCCCATCAGTTTTTCAACACGCCTCCAGGCTTATTATATCCAGATTATACTGTTAAGAGGAAAAAATAAATGTGTTTTCTAGTTAATTAATCAAATTCTCTGCATGTTTTTTATGTAAATGATCTAATATTTGTTCTGTTTACACATATTTTTCACACATAAAATAGTACAATATAAATTGTTTTTGAATAATACCTGTAAGTTTGTAAGATCATCTCATTTGAATGGTTTCAGAATTTATAAAATATAAATTTACTTAACATAAGTCATTCAATTCAATTCATAATTCATTTTAGACCGCCTCAGGCACAAGGCAGGAACCAGTCATGGGTAGGGTGCCAGTCCATTGCAGGGCACACACCTATAGCCCAATCTGTGATCATCAATTAATATGCACATCAATGGGGATGATAAAAGAAGCCTGGAGTACCTATAAGAGAATGTATACATTCCACAAAGAATTCCAGTTCATGATGCTTGATCTGTCAAGGAGTTGCACTAACCACTATGTCACCAAGCATTGAGGACATGAAAACAGGACAAAAATTAATATGACCTAAAATGAAAAAGAGCTTTAAGTATACCATTGGGGCGGATCACATAATTATCTGATGGTTACATGTGTTTTCTGACATTCCAGATGTTTTAACTATAACACTAGAGCTCTGACTAGTGGGAGACAAGCTAAGGTCAATGAAGGTGGACACCTTTAAGTGACGATTAACTACTTCATAGGCTGAACACCTCCTGTAATTTTCAAAGCTGTGTGCCACAACAGGTGGTCAGTAGCAAGGGGTGCCTCCCAAGGAATTGTCCCGGCTGCTTTCTTATTCACCCTTTACATGTTAGACTTATAAATACAAATACAATTCTGAGGTTTGCCACCTCCATCATGTCTCAGACAACTTCACAATTATTGGCTGTGATAGGCAGGAGGAGGAATACTGAAGTCTAGTGAATGACTTTGATGATCAAGCCATCTACAACCCAGTGTTACCAGAGAACAGGAGAGGTGGTGGACTTCAAGAAGAACAAGGCTTCTCAGACTCTGAATCTTCATCCAGACAGTCAAAATTGAGGATGTTTATGTAGGTATGATGTAGCTGGAGGTTTACCTGGATAGCAATTAGGATTGTGCAGCAAATACAGAAGGCATATATTAAAGGGCAAATCTGGATTTCCAGAGGCTATTTAAGGCTTTTGATGTGGGAGAAACGTTGCTATACATTTATTCCTTTATGGAAGAATTTTACTGGGTTGGTAAGAATTGTGTGTATGCCTAGTACCTCCATATCAGTCAGATACTACACACGATTTACATGCTAGCCTACTACTGCTTAGTGTGCATTATTCTTGTCGTATCATGCCTCAACGTATATATTCATGTACAACTGAAAACAACCGAATGCATTATACATGTACATGTACTAAAGTGAACTTCAGCATGGACAAATTAATTTGTGTTACGTCAAATTGGCTGCTGCCAGCAGTGAGCACAGCTCACAGCCGTCAGTCAGTAGTATTCATAACACAAAAATTCTGGAAGAAGAGACACTTTTTCCCAAAATAACACCCCCACCTCTTTGCATTCATGTCCCCAGCCCTGGGTAATTTGTTGAATATACCTGACGCCTCTTGACTAGTGTTCTATTAGTCAGTAAAATTAAATGTGCTCTTTTAGATAGTAGTGTGTTGGGCAGTAAAATGAGAACAGAACATGGTAGCAGACTCAAGTCAGGAAGGCAAGCTCCATTATCGGCACTAGCCAAGGCTCTCTGAAGGCAGTAGTAGCAGACGAAAGGATGGTCGATAAGCTACAGGCTGTCATAAACAATATCTCACTCTCTGTTCAGTCTCCTGCACACCTTCAACACAAAACTACTTGTATCATAACGCCCTAGAAAGCACTTTTGGTGGTCTTTTGTTCCAGTTGAGACTAAGTGTTATAACCTCGTTTTAATTAGCTTATGGATTATATGTCTAATTTATTTAATGTATATCTTTCTTTTTTTTATTGTGAATGCGTTCTGTTTAGCTTTTCTGTTTCAATAAAACTGCAATTTCCCTTTGGGTCTATCTACCTACAGTATCTATCTTTATATGCTAAAGTCTGTTTATTTTAATCTTTGTGATGATTGCAGTTTAGAAATACTTCAGGTATATTGCAATCTCCTCTTAACAGCTATCTTTGTAAAGCTTTACAAATACCCATTTCTGACAATTTAACACTGCATATGCATGTCATATCTGAAGACAGGCTGAAAATTAATCAAAGCACCGGTTTTCCTAAAATAGACATTGGTAATAGTTGAAATGCCTTATGCTGTGTGTTTCTTTCTAATATGTTGTTTGCAGATTCTGATGTGGCAAGTTTTGATGGCAGCAGCTCATTACTCTTCAGGTTCACTCAAAAGTCAATACGAACAGTAAAGGATGTGATTTCTATGAAGTTTAAGACAATACAAAATGTCGGGGTTATCTTACATGGTGAAGGACAGCATGGAGATTACATTATGCTGGAGCTACAGGAAGGAAAATTGGCACTGCACATCAATTTAGGTATAATTTTCTCTTTTTTTAGACACCTGCTGTATCTAAAAATGCTCTTATATAATTATATGAGTTTCCAGGTTGCCACTGATTGCACTTCATACACATGAATTGTTTTACAGAGCTGTTTCAAACTCTTCAGTAATTATCTGCGTAAAAAGCATTGCTTGCAGAACAATCGTTCAAGGTGGGCCTTAGGGGGCCACAGCCATTTTGTCAGATGCTAGCCCATCCAGTAATGATTTTTAATAAGAAAAAATAGTATTTTCTGTTTCTATTAAACAGGCAGTATGTTTTTGACTGAACGCTGCCATTCTAGGAATCATGATTACATTTCTTGCCCAAATTGCTTGTTTTTGCACTGTTGGTAACTCAGCGTTGCATTAGGCTTGAGCTTCTTCATACAAAGTTGTTAATATAGATCATTGATAATTACATAGCATTTTTCAAAAACTATATACAGTTTGTATAATGAAAATGACATTAAATCACTCCCGCAAACTTTTTTTTAATAGACAAGAATAGAAAGGACTCCGTTTCCCAATTTGTTAATTTAGCAGAAAACCCCCACAGTGATGGCGATCAGTGAGAGTATGAAGCCAACAAGTTGGAGCAGGGCTTGAGCAAGTATTAGCTGCGAAGCAAGTACCAAGGAGATTCAGATTAAATCAGAAATGGCAGGTTCACTCTGGATAATATGGGCACAAACAATCTTAAACTACTTATACTGATAATTTACTGAAGGATGTCTACGCACGGTGAATTGTCATTTTCATCTTTTTCTACTTTGTTGTGTTCATCCTGCATCCTTGGTGGTGTCTCTATTGCTTACTGTATACCATACGTACATGTTTTGTTTGTTTGGGTGATGCCTTATTCTGATGTTGATGACAAAATTATATGCCTTTGACATGAATTTAACATTTAATTAATACATTTTTATATTATGCCTATGGCTTCTGCTGTGGTGTTTAAAATTTTTTTAATGTGTTTATTGTCTGTTTAAAGTTTGTGTTGTTCTTTGGTTAACTTAACCATGGCTTCTAAGTAAAAGATCAACTCTGTTGATATTGGTTCATCTTCTGGAGCTTAGGATGTCTGCTCCATGATGGCACTGACATCTTGCTGTGAAAAGTCTCTTCAGCCTAGTGCTTAATTGAGTGTCCACATCACTGCTGTTCATTTAATTTAAATTAATTTAAATTTTAACATCAGGGCTTTATTATAATAATAACCAAGACTTAAGTAAGATGTAATTTCATTTTATGTAGGAAGTTCATATTGACAAGTTCTTGCCCACAGAAATGCAAGTGCCCATCTGAAAATTTGCTTTGGTGTGTGTAGTACAAAGTTGTTTGAGTCTTGTAGTTCTGGCTGTTTGTCACCACTTATCAAACATGGTCTCCCACTCGAGGCTGGCCATACATTAGAGTGTGAGAATACGACATGTAGACCTAGAGGTGCTGTTACCATTAGCCATCAACATATCATAGTTCAATCGGAATGATCCAACATCCATTATAAGAGTGAAGGGGATGAGGGAGACTGTTTCTGTTTATAAGCTAGTCACAGTTTGATTTTCACTTTGTAAAGAAGCATGAATTGCACAGACATAGCTAGGAAATTACTTTTGAATTAGATTTTTTTTTTAATTAAAAAATATAATTATAGCTTAAAGTTAGTCAGGAGCATTTCTTATGTTACATTTCCAAATACATTTGTTATATTTAACACTGTATTTGGTCTCTCTGTTTACAAAAGAAACATAATCAAATTAAAAGAATGTTATGATGTTAATACTGGATGTACTGTATTCTTCTGTAATAATTTTTAATTGAAATGTTGTTCCTGTAGGCAAGTTTGCTAAGCTACTGGAAGGAGGCAGCTAGCTGATCCATCAATCTTTCTATCAGTTTTCTGAACATGCTTTGTCTAGTACCAAATGGAAGAGAGGGAATTATGTTGAGCATGGTTAGAATTCAAATTAAATTCTAAATCAGATGTTATCTCTGTAATTTGTAAATTTGATTCCTCACAGCCTGGAGCTTTTGATTTTGTTCCTGGCTGGGATGCATTGGGAATCTGCATGCTCTCCTCATCTATTCTCATAGCTTTCCTCTGGTGATTCTAGTTTCTTCCCATTTTCTTTCTGTCAGGCTAAACAGAATATCTAAATTTTAAATATGTAAATGCCGGGTGTGTTGATATTCTCTGAATTCCAGTCCAGTGTGATTTACTGGATCATCATTTTTGGGTTAAAATTTGAATCTAAATAACCCTGCTCATGAAAAAGTTGGCTGTATTTCTAAAGCATGTAATAATACTGTCTTTTTAAGTCTTTTTAAACATGTCTTGAGTCAATACCCATGTGGAAGACAGCCAGGACCACTTGATCATCTACCAAGCACAACTAAATATGGACCATGGAGATCTTTTCAGTTGGGTGGCTGCATGGCTTATTCTCCTATAGACAGTGCTGAAAGTTGTACTTGGTAGAGTTACACTTAGCTTAACTACAATTGATTTAAAATTGCTACAAATCACAACTCTATCAATATCAAAGCCAAAAAGCACAATTGCCTCATCGCATTATGGACTTGACTACCAACAAGAAACCTGCAACATTTACAAATTGCTTTTACTCACTCAAACATGTCATCCTTAATCATTCTCTTTCTCTCAATTACATTCTCAGCCAGAGACTCAGCATACACTATAAAAACCAGTAATTGGTTTGTGAAACTTTTATTGTGTTTCCTGGTGGCTCACCTACAGTATATTGCATTACCAGTGTGTGTGTGTGTTTTTTTATATTGTTCCCTCAGTACTTTTCTTTTTAAAGAGTTGATAGGTATCCTGAACTTAGTCACCAGTGGCATGGCAGTGGTGCTAGCACTTTAAAATTTCATAGGATATGAAACGAGAAAATAATGTAATGCAGTATAATCAGTATAGTTATATTATCACATGTACAAATTTGATGAAAGATGGAGGTAAAAGGTCAACATTGTTCACTGATTGTTTTCAAAGAAAGGACATCTCTGATAAATAGGACAATGCTCTTATAATACTACTGCACAAAAATGGCAAGGGGGTAAATATTAAGAACTAGAGACCTGTAGGCCTTCTGTCAGTGTTATAGAAAATATTCACAAAACTCCTATTGAAATGTATAGAACAGGCATTGGACTTCATGTGGTCAAGATAACAGGTAAGTATACAAAGTGAGTTTAGCACTATGGATCATCAACAGTTTGTAAATTGAGTGATGGAAAGAACCAATTATTACCAACATCCATCTTGTCAATGAATAAACAAGGAGTTCAAAAGACATACCTCAGTATGATACAAAATAACTTTTTCAAACACTCTTTAGTAGTAAGGAAGCACCAAGACAGTCGCAGATTTTGTGTCATAAATGAGACTCCATGTCTCCAAAATCTTTCTCAGCAGTGTTAGAAGTCTTGGAATAAAGATCAATGGAGAATATTTCAACCATATTTGCTGTTGCAGATGACATAGTGCTGTTTGCTTCAAAGTACTGTTTGCAGAAGATCATCAGATTAGAATTTAGGAGCTCAATGAAGAAAACAGAAAGCAGGTCTAAAATGAATCTGAAGAAAACCAAAGTCATGTTCAACCAAAGACAGTGTAAGGAAGCATTTAGTAGTTGATGAAGGAATTGGTTTACCTTGTTGAGCTGAGAATGTCAAATGGAACTCTGTCTGAAGAAGTAAACAGAAGAACAAAGCTAGCATGGAGTGAATTTGGAAAGTCGAGTGGAATTTTCAAAAGCAATATGTTCGTATGCCTGAGGCACAACCAATGTGTTTTACCACATGGATTGGGCAGATCATAGATGGACTACATATGTTTCAAACTGGATTCTTAGAGTTAAGAGGACACCAAGGAATAACCAAATTCAAGATGGGTGGATGAAGTAAGGAATTTTGGTGGAACACTCTGTATGAAGAAGACCAAAAATCATTCCTTGTTGGAAAAACTGGTAGAGACCTTTGACCAGCAGTGCACAGTTGATGGCTGCAATTATAATGAAGCACAGAATACAATGAAATTCTTATCTGCATGCTTGAACAACATGTAGCATGTGTCACAACCTGTGCTGCATATGTTTCTCCATTGATTACGCAAAATATAAAATACACCAAATACAATTTCCTAAAAATAACCACAGGTCCCACTGGTTAAAAACTTTCTTCACCTACACTTTCTCTCTCTTTCTCCCACCATTGCTCCATTTGATCTTATTCTCAATAAACCTCTATCACTAAGATAGATTTAAGTCCCCTGCTGGTATGACTTCGCACCTAACCCCATAATCACTCTCAGGATCAGAGGACAACCCCACATTTGCACCAGGGACACCAGAATAGAACTTTCTCAAGCACATTCTGGCGATCCTGCACTCCTGAGCCTCCAACTGCCCTTAATGAACCTGATCTCCAAAGCAGCCTCCATCATTAGAAGGACAGCCCAGTTAATATATTTCCTTCTGTGGACATGTGCTCAAGAATGAAATATACTCTGTTAATATAGATACTTGCTCTGAACATTCATTAGAATGGCAACACATACAGTACACCTAAAGAAACAACTGTACAGACCTTAACTGACTTGAATTCATGCAGACAGCACATAGAAGTGTAATTTTTTTTTCTCTACACATCATTTCAGTTTACAGTTAATCAAAAAACACATTTTACTGCAATTTTATTTGGGGCATTGTCAGCAGTGCGGTATTGTAGGATGTGGATTTACTCCTCATAAAGTATTTGTATTTCCAATAAAACATTATGCTATACTGTAAATGAAAAATGAAAAAAACCAGGATGTGTTCCTTGAGGGTAAATTGTCATTAAGGTAACATTATTGACTTATTCTGCTCTACCTGCAGTGCCTGTTTTGCTTACATGCTGAGAATTGCTGTAATTAAGATGTGTTTTCATTTTTTGTGCTTAGCTTTATGAATGGCATTTACTCAGCAAACTTAATGAGTGTGGTGTATATTGATAAAATTGAATTGTCATTAGTATCCTGTCTGTTGTTGCTATACCAGCACATTCAACTGTATCCATTGAAATGCACATTTCCATATTATGACAAGTGAGTGGGTCTCATGCTGCTTTACATTTTGACAGTGTAAAGTAATTCATATCTTTTAAGTTCATTTTGTGTAATTCTCTCATTTACTATTTGCATCACTGTTGGATTATCCATCCATCCATCCATTATCCAACCTGCTACATCCTAACTACAGGGTCACGGGGGTCTGCTGGAGCCAATCCCAGCCAACACAGGGCGAAAGGCAGGAAACAAACCCCGGGCAGGGCACCAGCCCACCGCAGGGCACACACTAACACACCAAGCACACACTAGAGACAATTTAGGATCGCCAATGCACCTTACCTGCATGTCTTTGGACTGTGGGAGGAAACCGGAGCACCCGGAGGAAACCCACGCAGGGACCGTGCCGTCCCTGTTGGATTATTCATTATAAACAAATGTTAATTCATTTTGTTTAACAAAAGGTACCTTACCTTGAGACAACTAAAGTTAATATATCTATTGTCAGGTTTAAGCAGAGATTTCTTTAAATCTAGCTAAAATCATGATTATAGTTTAGTTTGTTCTTTAACAGCCAGAAATTGTTCATCATGTTGCACTAACTGAGATTCATCAGTTTCCAACCTGGCTCCAGCTAATGAGATTGGAGTCTTTGATGATCAGCGATGAGATTGAATTCTCACATTCTATAATTAGATTGGTCAATTTGAAGTATTTCTTCATGATGAGCTCCAGAGGGTAGTGGTGTACACATATTATCTGAGTGATCTTAACAACTTTATTATTATTTTGATTTCTTCAACAATACTTTTAAGAAAATTTGTGTTCATAATAATGGTATACCTTTTGAACATTATAATCTTGTACATTAAAATCTGTGTAACATTTTAGAAAACTAGTTTATCATTGATTATCGTGAGTAATGCATTTTTAAGTGTGTTTGCCTGTAATGTAAAAAGCTCCTACTGCGATAGTCATGTCTGTCTGTCTGAATAAAATAACTCAACTTCCAGTAAATTGATTTTGTTGAAATTTGGCAAACATTCTTCAATAGAATTTGTCAGGACAACATAATTTTTGCTGACAATATTCTGTACACATTTTTTGAAATTTCAAATTCTCCCATTATAAAGCATTGTCATATTTGCTAACTTGTCTATCTTAAAGTAGAGAAACATTTTGTTTGACTTCAAGTACAAATTAGTTTACTGTGCCATTTTTTACCTGGAGAGTAGTTAAGCAACTTGCATATTTTTAATATTTTTTCTTTTACTAGTTTGACAGCCATTCTTGAAGGCAAATCAGTGAAACTTCTGCACTTGTGTGCTAAATACATTTCACTGCAGGACATGGGATGGAGCAGGTCAGGTGTAGATGGGGTTGGATGACTGAGTGTTATCATATAAGAAAGATACAGTGTTACTGTAGATGTTCATTTATTTATTCACTTTGCTAAATGATACTCTTTATTTATCAAATATGGTAGTAATCATACTGTTTATTTATTTATCATTGTGCAAGATAAGTGCCATGTCTTAGTATACCAGTATGCATTGATAGGACTTGTAATCTGCTAACAGTCTGCTTCTGCCTCATCCCACATTTGTCTATGAAGCTGCACGGTGTTACAGGAGTTCACTTCTCCTGCTCCGTAAAATAAAAATAGGTAGGTGACATGATGTTCATTTCCATGTGTGGAATAGTAGGTCCACGGTGGGGAAATTAGTGGCCCAGTTTTACATAAATAAATAACTGAATCTTTGGCTTGATCTCCATGGGTATGCATGCTCGTGCAGCTGCGAAGGTTGGTGAGGTAGTTGAGGTGAGACACTTCTTCATATGAGGGTGTGGTCTGTCTCAAATGTCTTCATTGGCTTTCTGTGGTGTGCGATTAAGGCGTTGTGCCCCACGGAGGCATTAGAGGGGGAGCCAGAAGAAGCAAAAAGAAAGGAAGAAGAAAGAAGGGATGTTAAAGAGAGGAATGGAGAGAAATATGCAGAAGTGAGCGAGAGCCGGTGACAGACAGGAGGAAACAGGCAGACAGGAGTGTGTGGGCTGAGAGGCCATTCCTGTTCAGCAACCATGTAGCAGGAGCGGACATTATTCTCAGGGTGTGCTCTCGCCAGGAGGAGCCAGCGATTGGCAGCGGTGTGAGGACAGCACCCTCTTGCTAGGAGGAGCCGGGTATCACCAGCAGTGCAAGTGGAGCAGGG
Source organism: Erpetoichthys calabaricus (assembly GCF_900747795.2). NCBI lineage: Eukaryota > Metazoa > Chordata > Cladistia > Polypteriformes > Polypteridae > Erpetoichthys > Erpetoichthys calabaricus. Next base: position 33,533,105 of record NC_041400.2, on the reverse strand, counting down.
CTCGGTGGCTCCCCGTGGAATGCCGTGAGATTGGTGGTGGGGACGTGAGACAGAATAATAGGTTTTCTGTGCCTGTTGGTGGACGCCTCTCTGTGCTGTGAGGCCTGATGAGGGTAAGACGGAGAGACGTCAGTTTTAAAAGGAAGGCATCAGGGCTAAGAATTGTGAAGGACAGTTTCCTGCCTGTGTTTTTAACCTTGTTTTAATTGATTTATTTATTGGGACTGTTTTTAACCTCCACTTTACACTGCTTTAAGGATTTATTTATTTGTTGACTGATGCAGCACTGCACTGCTTTTGGACACTTCATTTGTGTTTTTTTTTTCTGTTGGATGGATTGTTTTAACAAAAGCACTAATCACTTTTGCACCTACCCCTTGCTTTGAGTGAGTGTCCTCATCCACTGGCTCATTCTTTGGTTATATTACAGATGGTGGTGGGTTCCAGAGGTTCCCTAGAGCAACTGGGAGAGTGAAGTGACCAACACTGTCACATGTTTGTGGCAGTGTTACGATTGATCAGGTGTTGAGGGTGTGCAGACAATATTTTTGTTTTTGGAGCACTGTTTTTAGCAATATGGCTGCTAAGAAGTTGCAGGGAGCTGACACTCCAAGTCGTTCCCAAGTAGTGGATTCGGGAGCAACCGAGGTGGTCGAGGATTCCAATATCTCCAGAGACATCTGGGTGGTAGAGATACTCCATCCAAGAGGAAAAGTACCAAAAGATGGAGCAGTGCCTCCATGTCACTTCTGATCCCGGTTGGTCCCGAAATACAAGACGCCCACTGTATAGTCTGGTGCCAACCTTGCCACTACATGGGGTGTCACACCAGAAAAGTAAAAATGAAAAGCAACTTACCTTGCGTAGAAATATATGAAAGATGGCTCAGTGACACTTTATGCTGAAGTGACTAAACGTGTACTCAGTAGTTCTGTTACACTAAAAACAACCTCATTGGCTGCCTTGATTGCAATGATTCAATGTTCCTCTAAAACTAATTTGTCAGCAGAGTGCCAAAGTGATTCTCTGATTGTTATGTTTGGATGCAGCCAACAATTTTAGCTTGAGACTTCAGCACAGATTTTAAATCAAATGATAGCACAGGAATCTTTTCATCACTTGAGTTGGAATTTGCTGCCTATTAAAGCAAATTTAGCCACATGATATTGTAAAATGGTATTAAAAATGTTTTATATACACCCCATTCATGTAATATTTGAATATTGACTTACTGTTACAAAAATATGTAATAAAATTCTGATAGCAAATTCTTTGAAGTTATTACAATATTTTCAAATGCTCCATCTTTCAAACCAGTCAAGTCTGTAAATGAACCTGAATGTTACTGCATGCATATGTTTTCATAGTTGTTGTAAATGGTATTAATATGTACAATATGTGCTTCATGTTCATCATAATTCATACCACCTTTGGTGTTTAAGATGTGGTAAAGCATGAAGAGTATTAGGAAGGCAGATAATATAATGAATTTATAGATGGTAGTAGTCCACTATTGTTGTGTTGGGAAACTGGTACAGGTTAAAGGTAAAATCCATGTCATGGGCACCACACTAACATTAAGAAAAGGGTGCGGTGGAACATTTACAGGCACACGAGATATCCAGTTATGAGGTTTTATGGTCATTGAATGGGTCAGCCTGCTCAAACGATCTTCTGTAGGCCTGAGTTTTCTGGGAGAACCTGGTGGCAATGATATGAATACAGTTATTCATATTATATAATAACACAACCAAAGGAGGGAAAGAGGGAGGTGAAAAGGGTCTGCCATAGTGTAGGGGTGGCTGAGTTGCCTGTTTCCAGGATCAACATCAAAACATTCTTCAGGGCTGTTTGAGCATCAGTGTCAAACTCTTCAATAATCTCTGCTACCACTTATGATCTTGAAAAGTGGGATACTGTTAGAATGGAGAAAGCTGAAGAGCACTTTTTGAGAGAAAATAGTAGGCTAACTCGATAGAAGGACAATGAACAAGATCCACTGTAAAAAAATGTTCAGAGGACAATGTCTGTTTTTCTTATGTTCATCTTTGTTAATGAATGTTTCGTTCGTTACCTTTCACCTGTGTGTTTGTATAAAAAATCAACAATATTAATTAAAAAAGTAGTTTATTTATGACTGGATCTCATTGTTAATAGGCTGGCATGACTGCTAATAATAACACAAAATATTTTTTAAGTGTAAAGTGGATGGAAATGATCTTTATATCATGTCTAAATTTGTTTTACAGGGGGCACAAGAGCGTTTTCACCTGACACTCATACGCTGGTAACTCTTGGGAGCCTCTTGGATGACCAGCACTGGCATTCAGTTCTTATCGAACGAATTAACAAGTTTGTTAATTTCACTGTGGATAAAAACACTATCCAGTTCCAAATTAAAGGAAACCATGATCACTTGCATATCGATTATGAGGTGTGTTTATTTACCTTATATTGTGAATCGCTAACCCTTGTTTTACACAGCAAAAGTATGGACAAATATTTTAAGTTTTGCAATTTCTTACTTGTTACACTTCATTTTGGCTTAGGTCTCTGACAGCCATTATAAATACAGTATATGCATTGGTAGGGTTACAGTAAGTTGTAGAATTACAAGAAGCAATGCCTGCATACTTACTGCTCTCTAAATCCATTAACAACTTAAGTTTAATGCATATGTACTGTTAAACATCCCTTTGGTGATGCAGGTAACAATTCCATATTTAATGAGTATTAACAGTGCCATTAGAGAGACATAAGCTAAAGGAATAAGGAGGGTGTTGATTTTTCATTTTTATTTGCAGTACAGTCATTTATAATTTGTAGCTATTATATTTATTTTTCACATTACTGAAAACAGTAATAACATGAATAGAATTTTGACAGTTTTTTGTTATTTTTGTATTATAGTTTTTTTAGAAAAGATTAAATTTAATGCATGGTACGTGAAGCGCTGGTAAGAATTTGCTTAATCTTCAGCTAGCCTAAATAGAATAACAAGAATACATTGTTGCTATTCTAGACACTTGTTGGGTAAACTGACCATTTATTTCTCTGCAAGAATTCAGTTAATTAAATTGTGATTGCATTGCTCTTGTTACCTTTTCTATATTCCAATTACTCTGAGCATTACATGTTCAAATTTAAAAATAAGGTATATTAATTCCTGACTGGATCATGTTACTCATGGGAAATTTAACGTGTCTAATGATTTTATTTCACAAGCTCAGCTTTGGAGGTGTCTCATCTCAAGGAAAACCGGGCACTTTATTGAGGAAAGGCTTTCAAGGATGCATGGAAAATATACTTTATAATGGTGTGAACATTATTGATCTTGCCAAAAGACAAAAGCCACAGATGCAAACTGAGGTAAGAGCTCTATTAGATAATATTATTCAAACAAAAGTAAAACTGAAAAAAGAAAAGAGAAAAATGATTAAATCAAACTATAGGTGAAAGTGGCTGGAAATGTGAAGCACAATAAAGCTAATTTACAGGTAGGTGAGACAATGATTGGTAATTAGTGAATTAATTCCAAATGACATCTAATATGCCATTACGTGTATGTCTGCATTTGTAAACAGGTGGTGGAACCTGACTGTTGACATCTAATGACCAATGTTAATGGACTGATATAGTCATTAGCTTGGATTTATTAAGGATGCTGAATGTCGCTTTGTACAACACAGATGGTTTGCCATGAATTTGTAACATTAAACCATTAGCAAAGTTAATGATTTTCTGCTTTTAATTTTTTTTTCCTCACTTTACATGTCTTTAGATAATAGGACTTTTTAAAGTGAAGGTAATTGGCCATGTAGCAGAAAGGACTTGCCCTTTTACATTTACAATAATATAAAAATGAAATACATTAAATCACTATTACGCATTTCAGCTTTTAATAATGTACATTTCTCAGGAAATATTTTCCAGCAGAAAGACACCTTTCCAGCTTTTTGCTACTTTGTGTTAGACACAGAAAAACATTCCAAGAACTTAGATGAGTTCACATAATAACTCTGGAAAATGCATGGTGAGTTGCTGACATATACCTGGCCACAAGCAATCCCTTGCTTTCTTAGTGCACAGCAGTAAAAGGTTAGGTTGGTGATGTAAGTAAGATGGAAGTTTGATTAGCTGTCAGCTTGTTTATCTATGTATTGGGTTAGAGCATATTGAGAATAGCAGTCTTTTTTATTTGACTTTGCTTCTGGAGGTAAGTCACTTTGAAAAAAAGAAATTGTGTACTAACTAAAGTAAATACATTTCTAAATTTCACTGTACAACAAAATGCGTTGGACACAGTGCTGCTGCCTTGTACTTTTACAATCCTGGGTTCAAATTCTAGGTGGTCCAGATGTTTTCCCTGTATCTGGAATATTTAGTATTCTTAGTCCTCGAGTTTTCCTCCCACATCCTGAAGATCTGTGCAAGTGGTTCAAGTCAAATGCATGGTTGCCTCCTGCCTTGAGGCCAGTGCTGCCAAAATAGGCTTGGTCAACACTGAATGTTAAATTGAATTCAGTAGTCTGAGAATATGGACGGATTGATTGGGTAATGAGAAAGTTTCATTAATGGCTGGCACCATATCAGCAGTTGGTTTCTGTGTTTTGCCAGTTACTACCAAATAGGTTGTGGATGTCTGTAAGCTTGTACTTAAAAAATGAGGGCCGAGAATAAATATATCCAAATGTGCAGCAAAACATTTTCACATTTTGAACTCACTTTAAATAGCAGTGTCATGAATACATTGAAGTACTGTTTCACATCTGGTGAGAGAATTGAACTATAAATGGCAGTGACAACTCCGGATGATCATTTTGTGAAAAGATTCAGGATAAAATAAAGCACCTCATCAAAGAAGGGCCCCACTAAGGGGCAGTGTGAACATACTTATTTAAAGAATGTCTCTGAAGTAATTGCTCTCTGAGCATGAATGTAAGGAGAACTCATGAATTTCAAGTAATACATCTGGGAACAATAAATGACATTTCTGTTGGTGACATACTGGCCCCTGCTGTATATGGTGAACGACCAGAGTGCCAGGTCCTTTAGTTATGAGTTTGTGCTCAGAGGTGCAGGTGTATCTGTCCTGTCAGGAGGAGCTCTAATGAGCAAGTCTTAGGGGTGATTTGACCAAAAATGTGATTCCTGGGGTTACCCTAGGAGTATCTTCCTCGTGAGGATTAAAAGGTTATTCCCTGCCAGTGATTCATTAAATACTGAATCAGGTGGTTAGCCTGCGTGTGCACTGTAATGGCGGATGCAAGGATTTGGCTTAGGACTCCACACTTAGCCACTTCTTTTGTCTGCTCTCTGCCCCAATCACTCCCATCAGTGAATTTTGCTGTGTAATACTAATGATATGACAGTCCTGAGGTGGGAGAGGTAAGGGAGTTGTATTGAAAATCTTCACATAATCATAGTCCATCCTGCCACTGTAAAGGCTCCTTGACTCGATATTTTTTTCTTGCGAATTTATTGTGATTTTGACCTTTTTTGCATTGTTTAACTTTCTCGTTACCTTAGTTGTGTACATTTTATACCTACTACTGTAAGAGCATCTGCCTGTTTACTTTTGCTTACTCATTCAATAACCAACTTCATAAATTGTTCTTTTTTCGGCTGTCATCTAAGAGTGTGTAGTTTTTTTGTTCTTCCTTACTTTGTATTTGTGTTGAGTTTGCATGTCTCCTGGTCTGTGTGGGTTTCCTCCTACAGTCCAAAGACATGCAGGTTATGTATACTGGCGATACTTATTTGGCCCCTGTGTGTGTTTGGTGTGTGGGAGTGGGTGTATTTGCCCTGTGGCAGTGTTGTTGCTGAAAGAGGAGACGTGGTCAGGAGGAGGGAGAGCAGAGGAGACAATGGAAGAGAAATGGGTGGAAGAGAAGAAGTGGAGGTTATGGCAGAAGGATACAGTGGGAAGAGAGTGAGAAGAAGGAAGCAGCAGAGAGAAATGAATGAAAAAGTGGTCAGGTGTGTATAGAGGAGTGACAATTCCAGCCTTGTGAATGGCTGGGTGTGGAGCTTTGTGATACTGAAGTCAGCAGCAGGAGGGATGTTCAAGTGGATGTCCAGGTCCCCAAGAACTGGAAGTGGGCTGCCATCATCTGGGAGGGACGAGAGCAGTCCATCCAGCTCGTCAAGGAAGATCCCAAACAAACCTGGAGGGTGATAGACAACAACAATGGTCATTTTAATTGGAAAGGAGACAATAATAGCATTGAATTCAAAGGTAGTGAAATTGCATACGATATCCAGAGAGGTGAAATTTACAGCACTTCAATGTAAGGCCAACCACCAGGAGTGGGAGATGCTGAAGGCAGAGGAAAGTGCTGTCAGTGTTACTGTGTTTTCTGGCTGAATCCATGTATCCATGTGTGTGTCAGAGCCAGCACTTGGAGACCCCTTAGTTGGTGAAAGCTGGAAAAAATTCTGCGCTGTTGACCGCAAACTGGCAGTTACAAAAGCTGAAGGAGAAGAGGGTATCTGAAATGGTGGGTCGATGCAGCAGATGAAGGTTGTCTGGGTTTCTCCCACTCCTGTTAAAGGGGTGAGAAAAATGTCTCTTTAAGCACAGGAATGAATTGTTGACACATGTTTAAGATATTGAAAGGAAAGAAAAAAGATACCTTAGTCAAGTAGGAGTGTCTTTGGCTTTGTCAGGTGTCCTTGCTCGGTGGATTCGCACAGGACGTCTCTCAGACTTATCGGTCTTACATGAGTAGGTCTTCACATGAGGAGGACTACACATGAGGGCTGACACTTGCACAACAGCATATGAAGTCTCCTTAAGTTGGGGGCAGCAGTGAGCCTAGCTGCCAGTGACCAAACAATTAGCAAGACAAAGCAAGGGGAAAGGTAGAAACAGACAGCATGGCCATTTGCAAAGAACAGTACAGACATTCTTCATTTTTAGTCTAAATGAATGCTTGTCCAGCATTTTTTTCTGTATTTCCTGGACCAAAGGGATGTCCTCCATTTCTCAGGTCAGGCAGACTCAGCCTCCATTCCATCCCTGACTAGAACTAAACTGCTTGCCCTTTTATATCAGCTACTTGTATTTCCTCATGTTGCCTTCCTGGAAGGGGACTAGGTGCTCATGCATCAAAAAATTGTCCTACTTCCAATGGTTCATTAATTTTACCAGTTTCCTTTAACCCACACTCAAATTACACATCCCAGAGCAGCACTTAACAGAAATTCTTATCAGTGATAGCATTCCTAAAACATCCAGGGTGGTTATGTGTGGTGGAATTATAAAACACAACTGTTTTTATGAGTGAAACATCTCTCAATTATAAAAGAAAATCTTGAGACAAGAGTATTGCCAAGAGATTTTTTTTAAGTCCTGTCCTCCTCTCAACCATTTTCAACCACACCCACAGTCCTCTCACCTCTCATTCATGTGAATGCTTTAGTCAGACACAGTTCCTGCGCTCACAGCTCTTATAAATTTTTGCGTTTTACTCACTTTATGTTCCCAATAAAAAAAGACTTATTATGTCCAAATCTTATTGAAGAATTTCATCCCAAAGGGTTATCAACAGAAGAAATGAGTACACGGGCAATCCTAAGGCAAACGAATTAATGTGAAAATTGACGATCATTTACACGGCAAATTGTTGAAATGCGTATCAATAGATTATGCTGAAACAGTTGTTGGTGATGGTGCAGAAGATGAAAACATCAACTTACAATATCCCGTAGAATATCTACAAACATTAACTCCATCCTGTCTTCCACCAGCCGAATTACTGTTGAAAGAAGAATGTATCATAATGTTATTGAGTAATTTATGTCTGATTGATGGGCTATGCAATAGGACAAGATTAGTTGTATTCAAAATTGGTCGAACAATTCTGACATGTAAAATTTTAACAGGCAACAAGAAAAGTAATGTAGTACATCTTCTGCGGATAATATTAGACACCAATGGAGATCTTGATATGCCATTTGTATTAAAACGTTTACAGTTTCCCGTTAGAATAGCTTTTGCTATGACAATTAACAAATCATAGGGACGAACATTCGAAAAAGTTGGTTTATTTATTAGAGAGAAAGAAACGATATTCACTCATGGGCAGTTATATATTGCATTGTCACAATGTAAGTCCAAACACGGAATCAAAATTCAATGCGATATTGATGAAAAGTTCATTCAAAAAATTGTTTTTACTTAAGTTTTACAATGAAAGTGTAAGTTTGAAAAGTATTTGCGTGTTAATTTCAAAGCCTAACAGAATGAAACGTATAATGCAATGAATACCTCTAACACAACATGAAATATAATTTTCTTTCAATTTATTACGTTTTACTGTTTTTTACTATGGTTAATTACTCTCTGTAATGCAAAATAGTTAGTTCTATTATACTTATTTAACAATTCCCATGAAAATAACAATCTGTTTAAATTGTACATCCGCTTCACCATATGCGAGCAGCAGATCTGCGAAGTGGCTAGCGTGCAGTGCCCGCCTGGGGGTTGGTGAGTGAAGCGAGCAGGAGGCAGAGCCCCCTAGTGCATTCCTAAATAAAACTCTGAACATATACAGTACAGTATATATGGTTGTTCTTTCTTTCTTTTAAACATCCAATTCAAACTTACTATCTAAAGACATTATATCAGACTAGTTATCAAAAATACTAGATACAGTATTATAAATTGAAACAACAGGTAAAAGAAAATGATTTTGTGCAGTCATTCAAATACATTTAAATAGTTCATTCCTGAACATAATTTTAATCTCTATTACACCTCAAGTTAAGGCACTTGGCACAAACTTGTATGTAATCTCCTAGTCCTTCCTAATAAAGGTTCAGAAGCCAGTGGGAACAGTGCTTGGTGCTTGTTGCATTGTGATTTTGATAGCTGGAGCATGGGCAAGCCAACCCTTTAGATCTGTTGTGAACTCAAACATTAAAGCCAGGCAAAATGGAGAAGCTTTGGGTTCGATCTAGTTCTATTTATTCTGATGCTTTGAGTATTTTTTCTTTTACTAATTTCCCTTAATTGTGTTATATTAAACAAAATCTGTATAAAAAAAAAACTTTTTTCAAAGTATGGTGACACAACAAAATGCCCCATGTTACAATAATTATAACCTAACTGTTGCTACTGTACCAGAAATATGCAGAAATGTATCAAAAATCCCTCTAGAGACACCAACAGCAAAACTTAGATCATTTGAGATCCATCTTGAAACTCAGATCAGCTTTTGGACTGAGATATATTCTTAGTTTTCAGTCTCACATCTAGGCTGCCATTCAAGTTTCACTCTGTTGTACTGCATGTATAACATCTCCAGAGACCGTCCTTATCACTTTACCAATACTACTTCTATTATTCACGGCCTCTCTGCCTTAAGTATCAGAATAACTCTGGTAGAATTTTGACATGTTTCAAATGGATGCTTCAAGAAAATCTCCAAGGCAATGTGACTCGTACAGTGAATACCCCACTACACTGTGTTTGCCACAGCCAAAACTGGCATTTTCATTGTTGTAAAGCCTTTGTACTCTTGGGGACTGAACTTAACAACTGTTACTGTAAGCTCTTTCAGTATAATAAGACCACTGCCCAATGTAAAACCTTTTCTGCTTTTTAACACATTTTTTTTCTCTCTCTCTTTATATATATATATATATATATATATATATATATATATATATATATATATATATATATATATATATATATATATATATATATAACATTTATTTCAAACAGACTGTATAAGACAGAAACACATTCCACACAACACTGGATATAGGAATGTTCAAAGTTTAAAAATTCAACTTCAAGATTTGAATGACCTCATTTTCATGCAAGATGGTGCCCTGCCTCTTTTCCTGAACAACAAGATCTTGCTCATCGTCTGTGGCCTCCCAGGTCTCCAGACCTTACCCCCTCCGATATGGGGGTACATTAAAGAAAGAGTGTTTATCCCACCTGTGCCCACTAATCTTCAAGATTTGTGACATCAAATTGAGGAAACTGTGAATTTAGTAACCAGGCACCAGTTGACTCGTGTGCCGCAAGAAATGGTCTACCATTTTGATATTTGTCACGCTACACATGGTGCTTACATTGAGTGCATGAAACCTCAATGGCCATGAAACATTTTTGTTTTATTTTGAATAGCCCTGTGTGTATATGTGTGTATATATATATATATATATATATATATATATATATATATATATATATATATATATATATATATTGTGAGACATGCCCGGACACCATCACATTGAGATCATTTTTTTATCAAAAGGCACACGTTTATTTTCCTTTCTACACAACAGTCCCGCACAGCACACTGTGTTCCCAGCACTAAACACCCCTAATCCGGGCCTGAATGTCAGTGGGTAGCCTTTTCTTCTCTCCATGGGAGCCTCGTCCTGCTCCCACTCCCGACTCTAGCTCCCTGATTGTAGGGAGGTGGTCCCTTTTATTTCCACCAGGATGTGCTCCAGGTGCCTGTGGTGGAAGTGCTGCTCTTGCACCCAGAAGCACCTCCGGGCGTCCCTAGAAGGATCTTCCTCCATCTTCCCAGGTGTGGCGGAAGTGAATGTTTCCCGGGTTTCATGAAGCTTGGGGCGCCCCCTGGCGGTGGCCATGGGCCCCAATGGGCTTGAGCCTCCTTTGATGTCATCAAATGGGGACGAGAGGAAAGAAAGGGACCCGAAAGTGTTGCATTTCTTGGAGTCGTCTGGGTGAGATTATGGCAGCGGTGCTTCATCTTTTCTGAGAAAACAGAGAGAGAGAGGTTAGTACCCCTGCCGTTGTCCCCTGGCATGACTTGTTGCGTTGCATGTCGGGTCCTTAAGCTGCTCCCCATGCGCTCATGCATGACAATATATATACACAGTATATATATATATATATATATATATATATATATATATATATATATATATATATATATATATAATCTCATAACAATTGTTTGCGGTTGCTTTGGGTTTTAACACTGATTTTAAAGCTGTGGGCTAATTAAAAAAAATGGAAAAAATGTATTCCTCAAATTATGAAAAACATACATCTATGTACTACATGTATAAACTCTTTATACATGAAAAACCTGAAATTTTGAAGCATACCATTAAAAGTAACCAATTGCATGCACTGCTAAGTCACACTATTTGCAATATGTGTTATGCTGGTGACACTGTTTTTCAACAGCCCTTTCATTGTCACTTTCTTATCACTTAAAGTGAAGAATCCTTATCATCCACAATACACAAAATCTTAATTTTTTAAATATTTTTATTTGGAAACGAGAGACTGGCATTATTGATGTTGTGCTGTAAGAATCGCATGATTCTGTTTAATTGACAGTCATTGCCACCATCTAACGGATTAAACTAAGTAGTACTTTCTAGGTGACTTTCCTCAATATTTAGTTTTCTACCTTGTGAAATCAACATTTGACAACACCTTCTTTAGAAGAGTTAATATACTGGGCGTTTAACTTTACTTTGTTTCTTATAAATTCAATTTAATTCATTTTATTGTCATTGCACTATGTAGTACAATGAAGAGTGTTTGTAAATAGTTCCACTAGTACAGAAACATGCAATGCCAATAAAGGCACACTATTTAGTAATAGTGACAAACAACTGTACAAAATATACCATATACTGTAAGTATGCACCATGAGTGAGACAGAACAAGTTGTCGTCAGATATGAGTGACTAGTCACACTGAATTAGTATTGCATGGTGCCTGGTAGTGCAGGTGCTCACATAATGGGAGTCTTGGTCACTGGTTAAATGATTGAAAAGGAGTTCACAGTTTAATGTTAGTTGGTAAAAATTGAGAGTCTGCTGCAGCAGCCTGGAATGGATGGAAGGAGGCAAAACAGTCTGTTGCTGAGGTGTGGGTTCTGTCATTATGGAAAGGCATTTCTTCTCATGGTTGTCCTGTATGGCTGTCTAAGAACCTCGCAGAAAAGATGAAGTGGACTGTTTTAACCACATGTTCTGCTAGAGTGAACTTTCCATATCAGATTGTCTTGCAGCTAGTTAGTAAGCTGTCTACAGTGGATCTGTGTATTATCTTCTGAGGATCCTAGAAGATAAATGATCTTTTCTTGGCCATCTGAAAACCTGAAGGTTTAAATGAGGTTTCTTAACCTTATTTAGCCATGGAGAATATTATGAACTTGAATGTACTCACACTTTCCAAAGCAGACCCATTAATGTCAGTATTGTAGTGTATGAATTCCTAAATTACCTCTTTTGTTTTGTTGATTTTGAGTTGTGATGGACAGTGTACATGAGTGGGACATGAGGTGGACATCTTGGACAGGAGGGCCAGTCCTTTGGAGGCACAAGAAAAAAGGCGACGAACATCCTGCCTTGCCCAGGAGGCAGGCAGGAGATGCCCTTCTAGAAGTGGGTTTGGTGGCAACCCGGCTGGGATGGACTGAAGATTCTTAACCTCCTGGGTGACCAATAGAATGGAGAGCCAGGGGAAGAAATTGTATCGGACTATCTGCTCTCCCAGTACTTTAGATGGCAGTATCCCTGGGCTTCAGCACCCACACGGACACCTGCAGAGCATGCTGGGAACTATAGTGCCATGGAGCAGCCCTGTTGGGTTCTGTGGGTGTCGCCGGACAGTGCTGTGGGGATTCATGGTCTCCACTCTTACAAACTTTTGCTTGACCCGGAAGTGCTTCCAATGGGCTATGCCCTAGCACCAGCCATACTTATGGTGTCTGGTTTAAAGCCACCCTGCCTTACCTGGCAAGTCAGCATTGGAAGGCAGAGGACAAAACTCTTTGTGGGAGGGAGAGGAGTTGAACTTCTGTGTTTGTCATATTTTGATTGTGCTTATCTGTTTGTCAAGGTACCTTGATTTTTAAAAGGGACAATATTTGAACCCATGACTGAATTTGGTGTGATTGTGTCTGGGGTTTGGTGGTCACCCTCCTGGTTACATAGTCTAAACCTCTCAAACTATCATGTGAAATGGTAATAATGGATCTGTAATGAGCTTTATAACAGAGCTCTTTATGGAAGTTAATTATAATACAATGAATACTGTTGAACACCAAGAAAGGCTTAGACTTGAACATCTTGCATGTCTTTGGGGCAGCTTTACCCATGCTCATGTGGATTTTATTTGTGCATTCCAGTATTTGCCCTTAACCTTGGCACATGCTGTTAGGCTGATTGCAAATGTGTATTAGGTTAGTCTAAGTTAATGTGGATTTGTGCTTTCCAATGGACTGATATCACATCAATGATGGCTTTCTTCCCTGTTTTTTAATTGTAGCTCTTCCATCCTACAACCATGTTATGGATTAAGTGAGCTTAGGAAATGGGTGGATATTTGTTTTATCATTTTATATACTCTATCCCTATTTTCACATCTTAAATATACAGTACGTAAAGTAAGTTGGCATGGTATGTCATACAGACCGTCAAAATGAATTAAAATATATGTTCTAACATAACCACTGATGACCAAAAATAACTGAAACTAAAATAAGGCAATTGTAATCACTTTTTAAAAGATTTATTGTTTGCTCACCTTTTAAAAATATTATTGTAAAGCTTATGACACTTTGTTTGCTTGTTTTCAGGGTAATGTAACATATTCCTGCTCAGAGCCTGCCAATGTTCCTGTAACCTTTGGGAGTCCTCGTAGTTATCTGCTTTTGCCAGGATCTCCAGTACAAGAAAGTATATCTGTAAGCTTCCAGTTCCGCACCTGGAATATGGCAGGATTGCTGCTAACAACTGAACTTTATCAAAGCTTGGGAAATATACAGCTTTGCCTTGTAGAGGGCAAAGTTAGACTAACTCTTTCTAAATCTGGACGGATCATTTCTGATGTCTCCTCAGGTTTGTTAATTTTAATATCTGATATCATTGATGCTACAACTGAGTGCTCTTCAGAGTTGGTTCTTAGAACTTTGAAGGTCACATGTAGATATTTGAGGTCATAGGTCACTGTTTGTGGGGGGGATTGGGTATGTTTGAAAATTTCATACGAAAAATAGGCAAGGTTTATAATGTGCTTCTGCTTCATTCAGAAGACACTGTGCTTGAACATTATAGACATGACATTTAATTTTCAGTCAGTATCTCAATGGCAGTTTTTGTATTTTGGTATGTGTATTCCTCAGGTGTGAACACACCAGGTTGAGGTTTCAGAATGGGTTGAAAATAACAAAATATGAAAGAGGGTGATGATTGTCTCTTTTGCAGTGTATCAGAAAACAGATACACTGGCAAAATATGTTCGGTCCATGAGCCACCACCTGAGTGGTCCTATTGAAGGTAATTCATGCGAAACTTCACTTTTGTGTGTTGCAGAATTTATAATAATAATAATAATTAATTACATTTATATAGCGCTTTTCTCAGTACTTAAAGCGCTATCCACACAGGGAGGATTTACAGGGTGTGGCGGTCAGCTGGTGGCTTATGCCCAGCCAGGACCCCAGGAAGGACTGGGAGAGGGATTATACCTCCCCAGGGCCACGAAAGGGCAGCCACCCTGGTCTGTATGGGGGCCATGGGAATCGAGCATGGAAGCTCAACCCTATTGGGGCCCGTGGCCACAACAAGGGGGCACCCAGTGAATTGAGGAGCCCTAGATATCAGCACTTCTGCCACACCTGGAAGTTTGCCTAGAAAGTTACTTAGTAAGGGGATCCCAGGATTTTGCTGTGTATCTGGTAATTTATTATATTGCTGGAGTCCATTTTTTGTCAGTGCATCTCCTAATACTAAATATTTTCTGAAGGCGGGACAACGGGTAATTGGTTGATTTTAATATACAAGTTATCTAATTTTTAAGTGCTGATTCAGAGTTGTAATGAAATACTTAATACGTTGCAGCTCTCTTAGGACCTTTACACTACTACAGGTATTGCAGAGCTGGTGTGGTAAGCTTATTCATGCAAATATTCATTTTTATATATTAAGCTTTGCATATACTGTAGCTAGTGCAAGTGTAACAATCCATTCCATAATATTTATGCTTTTAATTTAAATATGAGGATTTCATCACAGGTAGAGAATCAAATTAAATTCTACTACATAATGATTCCAAACTGCTTGTGGCCAGAACAGTTCAGGTGGTTACAGAGGTGAGAGGTTTTACAGTTTTAGTGCAGTTAGAAGTAGTCTGAATTATGTCTGTTCTGGTAAAAACCTGAAGTTTTATGAAATTGTAGGCTCTTGTAATTTTGCTGAAGTGCCCATGTTTGTAATTATGGGTGGTGCAGTTGTCAGCACTGATGCTTTAAGGATTACACTTTCTGTGTTCATATCCTTCACTTGGGTGACACCTCTGTGGCTTTTGTGCATTCTCCGTTTCTGTGTAGGATTTTCTTTAGGTAAAATGCAAAATAAATAAATAAATAAATAAAAAGAGAGAGCAAAACAGCATGTAAGTGTTCTAAAAGCATTTTGCTATTGGTGTAAAGGAGCCCAGGTAGCATTTCTTGACACACTTCTAATTAATTTGTTGGCCAAATGTACTCAGTGTGTCAGAGAGAGAATGTGCCACATTGTTCATAATAACACTCAGCTTTGTTTTAATACCATCCTTCACTATTACCTCATGTTGGTCAGGTGTTCATCCTTTCTTAATTAACCTCTTTATTTGGTAAGCCTGCCTTTATATGATGTTATTAGCCCGGCACACCACAGCATAGAAGGTTGCACTGGCTAACACAGAATTGCAGGATATGTAAATAATGTCAATACTGACATTAAAGGAATGCAGTCTCCTAAGAAGAAAAGAGTCTGCTCTGCCCTTTCTTATATAGTTCCTCTGTATTACTAAACCAGTCCAATTTGTCACTGATGTGGACCCTAAGTATTTGTAACAGTGTACCACCCCTACATCCAATACCTGTTCTTTGGTTTGATGAAAGTTGTGAAAGAAACCTTAGAGGAAGACAGGGATAATTCAATCAATCAGCTCTTATTCTGACACAGACGAGTACATGGATTCATGCGTTGCAAGGCAGAAGAGCGCAGATTCCCTTTTTCGATCCTCTTTATATTTTTTCCTCCCTCCCCCTTCCCCTTACTTATCAATAAGCATAATGTGATTTATCTAAGCATTTCATCTTGTATTGTGCAAATCGACCAACCATTTCTGTTTTGTGTACGTGTCTGATGGAGCCCTAAAGAAGGAAAGGTCATCTTTCCTGTGTCTAACAGACACGTTCCTAAAGAGGAAGTTGTCCTAGGTCAGCTTACTGCACCCTGTCTTATGACAGATGCCAGTATGATTAACCTGCCGTTATAGCAAAATAGCTTTGTCAGCTTTTAACCCTTAGTAGCTTTCAAGCAGTTAATTTTTCTTTCACAAAGTCAATAACCAGTTCCTTGCACCAATAAACAAACTTCTCTACCTGACTCCTCTCCTCTGTCTCATCCTCTTTATCAATACACATCATGAGTGCAGAATCATCTGAGAATGTCTGCAAGTGACATGACCTAGTGTTATATTTATAGCCTGAGGTGTACAGAGCGAAGAGAAAAGGAGGCAGCACTGTTCCTTGTGGTGCTCCTGTGTTGCTCACATCCATATCAGAAACACAGTCTTTGAGCATCATAAATTGTGGTCTGCCGGACAGATAGATCATTATTGAGGACACCATAGGCTGATGTACTTACATATCCCTAAAATTACTCCTTAACCAGGATGACTGGATAATACTAAAGGCACGTGAGAAATCAGAAAACATATTCGTCAGTGCTGCCAGCTTATAAGCCTTGTGGAGCACATAGATAATTGCATCTTCCAGTTGTGAGTGTAGATGGCGCTATACCAGTGCTTGACCCGACACACACAGACACAGGAGGCACACTAATAAAAACACAAGTTTTAATTTTTCTTCGCCTGTGGGCAATGCCTTCCCCGTCTCCCACAGGCACAACACAGTCCCAACAAGCACTAAGCACACACACACACAATACTTTTACTTCTCTTTTTTCTCCTCCATTCCTCTCCAACAAGCTTAGTCCCACTCCTTCCGGAGTGGTGACTGCTGGCTCCTTTTATAACACCCCCAGAAGTGCTCCAGGTGCTTGTTGACCTACTTCTGGCAGCACTTCCGGGTGTTGCGGAAAACCAAGGGCAGCTTTTGCACCAGCCTCTGACCGCACCCCCGGATCCCAACAGGGCTGTAGATAACTCCAACTTCAATGAAGCTCTGCGGGATTCCGAGGCACCACTGCAACCCATGGGGGCTGCCATCTAATGACCCGGAGGAGGTACTGTTCTGCCCATGCTTGCTCCCCCGGTCCTCTCCGTGAAGAGGTGTCCCGGCCGGACAAGGACCCCGGCCGTCTGTGATACAGCCCAGTCTTTGCCCAATAGGCAAACTGCAGTGGGTCCAAATGGTTTATCAGAAGCGGACTCAAATAGCCCCGGACCAGCCTCTCGGATGTCTTCATGATGTAAGGGCCACTGGTCTGTAGTTATTAGGTGAAGAGGCACCTATCATCTTTCAAACAGGAACAATGCCGGATCTCTTTGAACAGCAGTGGCACTTTCTGGAGTCCTACTGACAAACTTAACAAGTAATGGAGGACATCACAAAGTTGGTCAGCACAAGTGGAGAAAGAGATTTACTTGGAGTCAAAACCTTGCTGACATGTGAAAAGTAAAGAATTTCTGTGAAATTTAGTTGAATAGTGCTCATTATTTGCAGTTTTTCATCATCTACCTGGGTCAATTGCTTTTAGTATTAGCACTTTTAAGAGTCCTTTTTTATTCTTATTGTATGCACATTAATAGCTACAGGTTTATAGTTCATAGTTAATGTAAAATGTTTAGTTTTGCTATGTTATAATCTAATTGTGTAATGTATTTCATATTTTCTGTTTTGTATTATCTATTTTGGTATAATTTGCAATTTTATTACTGTTAAAGGTAATTGTATAATGTGTGAACAGTTTATGATCTTATTTATTGCATGATTTACAATTATTGTAGTTCCCATTCTTATTATAATTTGTGGTTCCTTTTCAGTACAATCTAGCAGTGTACCTTGGCATTTAATATTCGCAAATTTTGTGGTCTCTTTTTATCATATAATTTTCAGTTTTGTTTTTCCTATTTATTGTATCATGTATTTCTGTGGAGTCTGGAGTATAATCTAATTACAGTGCAAATAACCATTGTTTCTGGAGTCTGTAATATTGTTTGACTGTAAACTGCATAAATTAAAAAAAATCCCTAAACATCATGAATATTAACTACAATGCGCAGTATAATGTACTGTGTATAAAATGTTACCAGACATTTTCATTGATGCTACATTTGGACTGCTTTATTTGACTGATGACCTTTAGAGATATGAAATTAATATCTACTGTATACCAATGTATACAGTTTTACTAATATCCATCCATCCACCCATCCATTTTCCAACCTGCTGAATCTGAACACAGGGTCACGGGGGTCTGCTGGAGCCAATCCCAGCCAACACAGGGCACAAGGCAGGAAACAATCCTGGGCAGGGTGCCAACCCACCGCAGGACACACACAAACACACCCACACACCAAGCACACACTAGGGCCAATTTAGAATCGCCAATCCACCTAACCTGCATGTCTTTGGATTGTGGGAGGAAACCGGAGCACCCGGAGGAAACCCACGCAGACACGGGGAGAACATGCAAACTCCATGCAGGGAGGACCCGGGAATCGAACCCAGGTCCCCAGATCTCCCAACTGCGAGGCAGCAGCGCTACCCACTGCGCCACCGTGCCGCCCGTTTTACTAATATTCAGATGACAAATTCATAAGAGAAAATATTTTTCCTAACCCTCCACATCCTTATATTCTAAACTTAATTTAATAAAACAAAATCAAACATTCTCATTATTAATCAAAATGCATATCATATGTCATTGAAGGCAGAAAAATTATTTAATGAAGAGTTTTAAAAATGTACGTGATTTAAGATCCAGTGTCTTTCTATCTCTGTAGAAGTTACAGGAGAGGTCATACTCACACCCACACATGCATCCAAGTCCAATAAAACTTCAACTTCGAGTACTTAACCAACAAAACAGCAAGCAAAGCTGCTAAAGAACAGCCACACAAATATAGCGAGTGTACACACACTCCTCACAGGGGGCACTCACAGTTAAAGTGAAATTATTATAAAAGTCTGTGATCATCTAGCAAATTTTCTATGACAACACCCAAATTTTAATAAAAAGCCTGATTGCATAGATCAAAAGCCAGTTTAAGAAAATAATTCTGGGTTGACTATTTTTATTTTCAGTAAACATGAGAGCCCATCTTATTAAGAATAACTGAACAACTGCTAAAATGTGACCGTAACATTCTGTTGAGTTTTGTTAGGGTCATCAAGTGTTGCTGACTTTGCATATCAAGTTAAATACCTTCCCTTCCTGCATTCATAACAATAACAGAGGTCAGTCCCTTCTGTGCAAAAGAAAAAAAAAATCATTCTTGCAATTCTAATTAAGCTTCCTCAGCAAAAATGCTGATGAGAACTTATATTGAGGGGCACCTGGAGAATACTGGGTGCATTTTCAAGGAATGTTAAATAATCAAAGGACTTTGTTTTTTTACTCATTAGCCATTTTCCACAACAGTTTGCTGCCCAATATACCAAATGTGTGCATGAAACTTGAGCCTTGAGATTCCATATCTCAACAATTGGTTGGGACTTGGAGGATTATCATAGTAGAATCTCAAATGTGATGATACCTGTAGGTGGTGAAATAAAGTAGCACTTTAGATGGCAGATATGAAGCAAAGTCTTTTGAGGACACTATACTTTTTGAGTGAGTGTGCATAGTATTTCATAAGTATTTGCTCTTTTTGCTTGAAAGATTCCAAAAACTCTTCATGATAATATAAGTTAGACTGCCTAAATCTCCTCTTGTTTCAGTGTTGTTCACATCTTGTCAGGAATGGAATAAAAGAGTCACTATGGCATAGTATTATTGTTATTTTTATTTTTGTATTATATAGTACCAGTAACAACACACTGCACGTAATATATTTGACTTGAGCATTCATAATTTTCATACTCTTTTCTCTGTACATTTGACATTCGTTTGCTCAGAGGTTGATGCACTTGCTGTTTCCTGTGCAGCTCTTCTTTTCTCCACCCTAGCAGCCTGCTTCTTCTCTTCTTTTGTCAGCATCTTTTTGCGTTAAACCTCATTAAGTCAGTGTTTGTGTTATAATTACTTAGTATGTTTTCTTTAATTTTTCACTTAAGCTGGCACTTCAAGTCTTCAATTTGCCACAAGAATGAATTAAGAAATGAAGAGGCAAGGGAAGTGGCGGAGAAGGTGGTAGGGATGAGAACGAAGCCTGTACGCATGTGCAGCACGGCCACCCTGCTGGCCACTGCCAAGAGTTGATTCTACAATAAAATAAAAATAAAAAGAGGAATAACCTTGGAGGTCAATCATCACCTTAAAAGCAGATAGTAGACGTCACGTAGTATATTGTCACGTTTGGGTCACAGATTTGCACAGAAACACAGGAGGTTGTAGAGAAAGGAACTTTATTCAAACACTGCAAACAAACATTTCTCTTTTTCAAAAGTTTAAACGTGCTCCTTGACAAGACGGAAATAACAGTTCCGTCTCACAGTTAAAAGAATGCAAACATATCTTTCTCTTCAAAGGAGTGCGCGTCAGGAGCAGGGAAGGTCAGAGAGAGAGAAAAGCAAACACTCAAAAATGGACAGGTGCTATTCGGACTTTTAAGTATGCGAAGTACCGTGCGGATCGTGCGGTAGATCGGCCGCAAGTAAGCCCAGTAAGCAAGGGAGCAATGTGAAGGTAGTCTCTCAGCGTTTTTTAACCCCCCAGCTCACAATATGTATACCAAATTTGAGGTCAATAGGTCAAATGGTTTTCGAGCTACAGGTGATTTAAAAACCTGGACTGACAAACGAACAGCCACGATAGCGTATTATATGTAAAGATCATTAGTTTACAGAAAATAAGTATCAGGTTTTTTTTACATCATCTATGAGACTTTTAGAAGCAGTGCATTTTTATTATTGCATGCTTACATCCCTGTCAATGTTTGTGTCAAAGATTTCGGTTTATTTTGTTTTTCACATTGTTGCATGGAAACTGTTCAATATCCAAACTGCAGTTTAAATCATTACCATATGGAATTCTAATAATTTGACCAACACTACAAACTAAGACTATTTTTCCCCTCCAGCTTTTAAGAGCTCTTGGAACATAATTGTTTTTGGATTTGGAATTTTACATAGACACAAAATAAATTAATAAAAGACACAAATAATCTTGTTTGACCTGTTGCTCAGAGAAGATTATGAGAATTTTTGTGTAAGAATCCTTCAGCTGAAATGGATCATCACAAAGGGCTGAGGTGTTCACCTGCATTCTGTGGGCACTTTGGCCTTGTCTTGACTGGCAAAAAAATCGAGTGTAGTATAAATCTGGCCTGACCTGCAATGGATTTTAACAAGCAAAAAGAAAAATGTTAGTAATTTAAAATAAAAATTAGTATGATCCATGCAGTATTTCCATTCTAGTAACTTCATTCTAGTAATAATGTAGCAAATAATGCAACAGAAGACTTCACAATATAATACAATTTGTTGTACTGAACTATAATATACAATCAAGTACATAAACGTATATTGTTTACACCAACAAATGTAGAGTAAAATAAACAGGAAAGTGAATAAAGAGAACAACTAAAATAATATTTAATTTGACACATTGGCTCAAGTGAAGTAAACGTGCTGCATATATAGACATACTGTTACAGGAGTAGTTTAAAGCCTCTCTACAAGTCAAACTTTATAGATTTAAGTGTGTGTGTATGTGTGCATTTTCTTTCTCTTCATCATCCAGCATGTGCTCTAGTACAGCGGTTTTCAAACTGTGGGGTGCGCCTCCCTAGTAACAAAAAAGGGGGTGCGAATGTTGCCATATGTGGTGTAATTTTGCTATTTATAGGAAAATTTTCAAACTTGTAGTGGTGTATCGGCAGCAAAAAATATAGGAATCAATTTTATTAGGGTTTCAAAAAACGTTAGAGGGGCGCTATTAAAAATGTTATGAAAACTCGGGTCGCAAATACTTAGAGGTTGAGAAATGCTGCTGTAGTAGGACAAAGAAGCTGTCAGTTATTTTCACTTTTAAATTTCTTTAGTGTGTGAGTGCATGTGTATGCCTCTGTTAGGTGTACATGTATATTTACATAAATGATGTATCTCAAAAACTACTCACACAACAATTTAGAATCAATAAGGCTTGTTCTATGACTAAGCGGAGCAGACTACAAAAATCATGGTTTCGTGAATAGTTACTATAATACTTATTGCTGGGTATACAGTAAATGAAACTGTTTTTGAAAGGATAGGGAGATAAGTACTTGGCCAAACTGGTCCAAAAACAATACTTCTGTAACAAGATACACGTGATGAGACTTGTATGAAAAAATAGGTAATTTTTTTCAGAAATTATCATTGTACATAGGCCTTTGCAGACATAACATACAGACACCTTTCTAAAATCAATTCTTCTTGAACTCTTTAGAATCTGAACTTAACCTGACCTGGCCCCATCACCAAACTTCAATTAACTTAGAAGTAAAAGGAAAGGGGATGAACAGCAAAATGCAATTTTTTTCCCTTAGCCTTACTGATCTGAACGGTTTTCAGGAAGTTTTTTACAAATGCAAATTTGTGTATATTAAAATGGTATATTTTAAATAATAAACATTTTATTTTCAATTACTATCCAACAGCCCCACTATAAACAGAATTCTCATCTCACAAGGAATCACCCAGAGCTAACATTAGATGAAATTTTAAATTAAATAAAAGAATGCAAGTTTTTTTTAATGTAATTTTATGTAATACATGACTCTTAATGCCAATATAAGTTTGATTTCCCCTTTAACTCTAATCAAATTAAAAAGGAATTAATACATTTCAAAATCTGCAGTAGTAAACTGCTATGTAATATACTGAAAAACATTACATTGTAATATTATCCTGTTGTGAAATAAAGTATTGAGGTGTTCCTGACAATTCCCAGCACTACTTGTTGGTATCTCAGTATTGGAATTTCACTTAGCTCTTATTGATATCCACTAATTCATGTCCATGGTGTTACAATACATTCAGCAATATATTGACTGTGCTTTCTATATAGACAGGTGTTACCAGCTACTCTAACAGTTGTATTTTTTGTTTCTGTATTTATTCCTTTCATGGTTTTGTTGACCTCAACCTCCTGTTAGCATTCTGCTTTCTTTACTTTCGCTTCCCCTAATGATAATAATTCCAAGGTCTCCATGATCCATTCCTTGCTTCTATTTCTGAATATTGGTACTAAGTCAAATCCTTGTTCATGATCTTCCCACTGTGTCTTGCAGTGTTGCCCCAAAGTATAGGCACAAAAGTCAGTTAGTAATCTCTACCATACTGAGCATTTACAACATGTGAACTTTTGAAAATCCTCATATCCATTGAGGTAATTTTCTAGGCAGACATGATTTAGCAGTAGAACTAAATAAAAGTCAGTATGTGTATTACTCATTTCCATTAACTAACACTGATGAACAGCCAGTGATTATTGAATCTTCCTTATTGAATTCAGAATCACATGAAATAGTTTATCCCAGTAGTATAACACAGACGATGGCAAACCAGCCCTGGGCAGGGCAAAAGTCCAACTGATAAAAACACAAAATCAATCTTTTAGCCTTGACCTTGCATTGTTTTTTACGTTGGTTCAGAACAGCACATCACCAAAAATTTAGTCTCTAGGTCCAAGGTTGTATAGAACTAATTGTAGCCAGAATGGGTTTGAGGCATAACAAGCTTTTAGCCTAGCAGATTCGTGTTGTTTCTGGTATATTTAAATCTTCCTTCATTGCTTTATTTTTCCATTTTAGAAGTTTTAATTAATTGGTACACTGTTCCTTGACTGATATTAGTTAAGTCTCTTCACACTAATATAGATAATTACTGATTATTTTACAAAGTTAACATGTAAGGCTGCTGCAAAATGTAAGTAAAACACAGGGGTCACTAGTTTCCTGCGGTCTATTTGTTCATAATTATTTTAACAGCTGCATTTTTCACATTTAATTGGAAACCATCATTTTCAGGTTTATTTTGCTTTGCCTAAGGCAAGCAGCATGTTCTATGTGCATTATGTTGCTATTACTCAGATGTTTAAGTAAACATAAAAATAGTTATCTAAAGTAGTTATTTACAGTATATTTTAGTTAGAAAATTTGAATGTGTTCTTTTTATATTACTTTTCAACAGGATGGCTCTCAAATTTGCATCAGTCTATCCATGTGCATTCTGTATACTGTATAGGTGAAAGTAGGGTGACATGACACCTTTTATTGGCTAACTAAATAGATTACAAATGCAAGCTTTCAAGGCAGCTAAGGCCCCTTCATCAGGTAAGGTGTAACAAAGAAACTGAAAAATTCTCTAGCTTATATTGGGACAGCAAAGTGATTTTTTTCTTTCATCTTAACAACCTTTTTGTTCAAATGTTAGCAAAATTAATAAACCTTAGATGAATTAACCCTGAAAGAAGAGAACAATGAATGAATAAAATGCAGAGATAAGATAACCATTACTAGAGAAAGTGCTGTAAGGTTTTTTTTTTTAAGTGCATTGTCTGTAACCTAGGCCTCTGATGTAGTCAGCTGGTCAGTCAGTCCGTTAGTCCACATATCTGGTCATAAAACTCTTGTCTCTATTCAGACCATTTTGTAGAGTATTGTTTACATCTTGCCTGAAGAAGGGGTCTTAGTTGCCTCGAAAGCTTGCATATTGTAATCTTTTTAGTTAGCCAATAAAAGGTGTCATTTTGCTTGGCTTTTCTCTAGAGTATTGAATTTAAGCATAAGTTTGAATTGCCATTCTCTCCGCTCCTGTTGGGTCTTAAAATTACCTATAAGCACAGTGACCCTCAGATACTTTATGCTGTGGCCAATACTGTTAAAGTGTGCTGCCACCGGAAGATCAAAACTGTTCTGATTAATATAAAATCTATGTGAGTTCATTCGCTGGGACAGTGCCTGACCAGTTTTCCCTACATACAGTCTATGTATACTGTATATAAAATACTTAAAGGACAGGATGACCATGTTGCATTTCTGCACACTGTAAATAATACCAAATGGGGTGCCTAATGTAAAAAAGTTAATATACTGCACAAGCAACAAATAAACAAAGGTAGGGCATAAAGTAAAAAAAAAAAAACACACACACACACACACACACTAGACAAAAGAGAAATGAAACCCAACTTCCTCACTGGTTTTACTGAGACAAAAGGCTGAGCATTTGTGTACCAGGTGGAGTAGCTCTCCCATTTTCCCACTTCCCTTCAGTATCATCACAGCACTCTTTTTTACAGTATCTCTTCTTTTTCATTTGCTATCTCTCATGATCTTGTCAGTAATTCTTTGAACATTTTCTTCTCCTTACTTCATACTCTGTTAGGTAGTGACAGGGACTCCAGGCCACAGATTCCTCTAGAGAAACCTCAGCATTCCTGCAGCTATGAGACCTTAAAGAGACCCGGTTCTTTGTGGCAGCTAACCTGCATCTCATTTCCTTTACGAAAAAACATGATTTATACATAGTGGTCAGTGTGCTGCCTTTTAATGATTAAGTATTACTTCACCATGAACTTACCCTTAAAACACACAACCAAGCTCCAGTTTCTATAGCTAAAGACCTTATAGTGCTGTCTGCCATCCATAATGTTCTCCTGGCATTGTCTGGGCTTCCTTCCCCTCTAATACTCTGGAGGAATTTTCTCTCTCTTTCTTACTCTGGTGCCCTTACTGTCATTAACATTGTTTTGATTGTCTCCTGGATTACTTTTAATTATTCTTTTTTGTTATTAGTTTTTACCATTGCTGATACATTTCACAGTAACATTTAGTTGTGGATTGTTTGTATGGGCACTGCTAATTTCTATTTTATTTTCATGGTGGTGATAATATTGTTCATGGTAATGAAACCTATTCCCAGTCATGTAGATTTTAAGAGTAATATTTTGTGAGCCTAGCCTTTGACGTCATCACACTATCATTGTACAAGCTGGTAACACACAATGCTCAGCATCTAAACATCGAGGTAAACTCTAACATTCAAACTGCAGACTTTGCAAGTATTAGATTTAGTTAGCAACAGAACTTTGTTAGTTTGATTTAAGGATTTTACCTGTCTTTTGAAAATTGTTTTATGGTCTATCAACATCTGGTGATTGTTTCTTGCTTGATCTTTTGGTATTTGAACCTCAGCTGGACCCTGGCTGTACTTTCTGATCATTCCCGTGGCACATTTTCCCATTTCTCAGTCTGCATTGCCTGTGCAGCATTTTCGAGCACATTCCATGCTCACAACACCAACCTGTGTCTCTTTAATTGTATCATGTGTAACAGTAGTCTACCAGCTTGTAGTGGACCTGTCTTGAATATAAATTCCTGGTAGGTTGGTGATTCAGTGGTTTGTTCTTTGTGACAGACAGGGGGCCCCACTGAGCCCCAAATCCTGGAAACAACCAACATAATTACAGTCATGGGTTCAAAACAGTGTTTTATTACAAAATACCCCTCACAAAAGGTTTCTTTGTATTTTTTTCTTCTCTTCTCTTCTCTCTCCATCCACCTCCCTCCAGTGAGTGTTGCCTTTCTTCCTTCGGTCTCTGACTCAGCTGAAGGAGGCTGAACAGCTGCCTTTTATGTCGGACCTGGGAGTACTTCCATTGCCAGGGCATAACCTGGAAGTGGAAGTCCCGTAGTACAGGAATAGTGACTCCCTACAGCATGGTTGCTGAGATTCAGGGATGCTGTCATCTAACTTATGGGGGATAAACACATTCCAAAATAAGGTCACCAGCCCCAATATGCCTTTGTTTTGTCCTTCTATCCGAGTAAAGCTACTAAACCAATCCTGGACATGATGCCAGATAATCCTGCAAGGCACTTGCAGTTACTACTTCATAAGTTTGTTGGTCCACATCTTACTTTAATCTGTGTGGTATCTGCTATTTTCCCTTTGTCCAGATATTCTTTTATTCTGTCATACTTCCAAGATAAGAAAACTGGGTAAATTGACAACTAAATGAGTGCATGCTTGTGTATGTGTGAGGTCTGCAAAGGATAACCAGAGGTGTTTCTTGTCATGTGCTAAATGTTACTAGGAAGGGCTCTGTCTAGCTTCAGACAAAGTGAAAGGATGGATAGACACTTACTGGATTTAGGAAAATATACAAAAAAAGTAATCTAAAGAAAATGAACTTAGCATACCGAATAAGACATTTGTTAACAGGATTCCAAAACAAAGTGCCATCTGAAATTCACACAATAAACAATGAAAACATTAATTTGAGAGACCAATAAAGAAAAGATCACAATGATACAGAAGAAAATTTGAAGGAAGATACACTTTCCGTACAAGTAAAATTTAATTTGCATTTAAATTGAATTTTGCATTACCTTTTCCATTCAATATTTGTGCAGCTGGGCTTCAAATGGCACTTTTTGCAAATAGAGCTGTTTATAATATATTTGTATAGAATTTGGAGATGCTTGTGTAATCTTGTCTTGTGTCTTCATCTCACTCTCTCTTCAAACAGGCCAGGAAAGCAGTAGGTCTGAAAACTGGAAGGATGGGTTTAGAGAGAGAGAAGATAAATAGATGAGAGTCAGTTATGCATGTTGTATTAGCCAGTGTGATTCAACATGATGAAAAATATGTAATTGAGGCAACAGAGCACTCTGAGATGCTGTCAGAATCTTATTGCATTTTAGAATCTAATAAGTAGGTATCATTCTCATTAGCTCTATCAACTCAACTTCATGTGTCAGCCATATTAATAGTTTATTCTAGAAAACTGGTGCATAAAAGTGTTACCAGATTCCTCCCTAAAGTCTGTTCATATTATACTGGTACTATTATATTCAAAAATTATGCTATCTATCTATCTATCTATCTATCTATCTATCTATCTATCTATCTATCTATCTATCTATCTATCTATCTATCTATCTATCTATCTATCTATCTATCTATCTATCTATCTATCTATCTATCTATCTATCTATCTATCTATCTATCTATCCTGCTTAGAATATAATTTAGGATCTGGGTGGAGAAGAAATCAGAAAGGCATGACAAGATCATGAAAAAGCCTCACAGTGGCTGGGGTCAGTGGTCGAACCCAAGATCTAGAGAGGTGTGAGACAGCAGTGTAAAGCAGCCAGCTGCCATTAACAACTGTTAGAACCAATTATAATATTCATCCTTGGATTTTAAAGATGCCATATATGACTCCTGACTCCTTACCAGTAGAATACTTTAGTAAACTTTAAGCTTTTTTCCTCATGTATGGATTTCAAGTATATGTGAACTTATTTCATGGCTTATATAGACTCCTGTAACTCTGAACCTGTATTTTTAAGTAGGTTTAAAAATGTTGTCAGGTTATGCAAATTCAAATGTACAGATATACTTACAACACAAGTGCACAGTACCATGATACACTGCCTCCGCTTTTACATTTTTTAAAAGGCATTCTTCCAAGTACCAAAGTCATTTTCCTTAAATAAATGCTGTATGTGTTGTTTTCCTGATACTGTTTGTCTCTTGCCATTTTATGTTTGTTACTCTGTGAATCTTTCTTCTCTGATTTCATGTATAAAAAAAACAGATTTAAATAAACTGACAAGCACAAAGTCCACTACTTCCAGTAATTTGCTTGCTGAATTCACTCATTCATTTATTTTCCAAATGCTTTTAATTCACTGCAGGATGCTGGGAGGTCAAAACCAATCCAGATAAAATCTGGTTCAAAGTAGAAACCCAAATACTGGTGGAGACATCAGTTTATTGCAGAGCACATTCACTTAAATACCTACCTAAGTTGCAAGTCCACTTGAAATTTGGGATGGGGAAAGAAATCAGAACATCATGTAAACTCCTACATAGACACAGTGAGAGAGTCCCAACTCCACACAGAAGCTGACTGAGCTGGGATTCTAACCAGGCTCCAGAGTATGAGATAATTGTATTGATTGCTAAGCCACTGTGTCACCCACTAGTTAAACATTTAGAAATAAACTAATGTCTGATTGTTGCTTCAGAAAAGAAGGTCAATAAGTGAATATAGGTAGTACATACTGAGAGTGTTTTGCATATACAGATTGTGAGAGGGTGCAAGTTTATAAGAATGTACATAGCACCAAGAGCAGATGCACTTGAGCATTAAAGGTCAATGTATTTTTTAAATGAATGACCCAGGGTAATTTCATATAGTGTACCATTTAATTTAATGAACATAATACATTAATGAAAGTGTTTATGGTCATTGTAAACTATGTTTATGTATTTTAAATACTTTTTTAAAACTCAATATTAAGATAACATTTTAAAATATAAAAGTAGGTATGATAGCCCATGTGTAAACCAGTTATCCTAGTTAGAGTCTCAGAGAGCCTGACATGATCCTGGCAGAAAATTTTCAACATGGAAATCTAGCTATCCCATCAAAAAACAGCAAATAGAAAGTGAAACACCAATGGAAAATTAGAACTATCTTTGTGGTTTTTGGTAATAGAATGAAGCTGAAAGAAACTCCTGAAGAAAGAGAGAAATTAAACTCCACAAATTAGAAAAAGCCTAGGACTCAAAGTAATCTGAAGTGCCATCAAATGTAAAAGGCCATTGTATGTTGTTTATACTGAATTTCCTAAATAAAGTGCTTGCTCAGAGAACAGAATTTCCAAAATGGTAGCACTTTTGGAGGTTTTGAATTTCTAAATATTATAATTATAACCATCTCTAAACCCAGAATAAATGCCAAAGTATATAAAAGAATATTATTGTTAATGTACACGTGTGTTTACATATACAATGGATTCAGACCTATTCACTTTCTGCACATTTTATTGTATTGTAGATTTAATTTTAAAAGAATGATTTCCCATTTTTTGCCCAACAATCTACACTCAATAGCCCATAATAACAAAGTGAAAAATTAAAAATCAAAAATTGAAATCTCTTATTCATCTAAGAATTTAGACCCTTAATTTAGTACTTTATTGAAGCCGCTTTGGAAGCAATTACAGCTTCGAGTATTCTTGGGTAGGTCTCTAAACAGCTTTGCATACTTGGATTTGGGCAGTTAATTGCATTCTTCATGACAGATGCTGCCAAGCTCCACTAAATTGAATGGGAAGCGTCCGTAAACTGCCATCTTCAAGTCTCTCCACAGATGTTCTATGGGGTTTAAGTCTGGGATTTGGCTTGGCCACTTGGGAACATTCAGAGACTTGTCCTAAATCTACTTCAGTGTTGTCTTGGCTGTATTCTCCAGGGCATTGTCATGCTGAAAGGTGAGCCATTGCTCCAGTCTAAGGTCATGTGCACCTTGGAGCAGGTTTTCTTTAAGGATCTCTCTGTATTTGGCTACATTCATCCTTCCCTCAATTCCAACCATCATGGTAAGCACTCTTCATAGCATGATGTTGCCGCCAGCATCCTTCACCGTAGGGGTGGTACTAGGTAAGTGATGAGCAATGTCAGATCTTCCTCAGACATAGTACTTGGAGTTCTGCCCAAAAAGCTTAATTTCAAGAGTGCCGTCCTTCTAGCCACACTACCATACACACATGATTGATAAAGTGCTGCTGAGATGTTAGCATGACCATTGAGTTCTTGGTCACCACAGTGACCAAGACCCTTCTTGCCTGGTTAGTCAGTATGTTCAGACTGCCAAATCTAGGAAGAACACTGGTGGTTCTAAAATTATTCCATCTCACATATATTGAGGTGACTTTGCTCTTGGGAACACTCAAAGCTTTAGAAATGGTTTTATACCCTTGCACTGATCCACAGTTTGATCACAGAGACCTAGAGAGAGTTCCTTGGACTTTATGGCTTGGGTTTTGTTCTGACATGCGATGTGAATTGTGGGATGTTACTGTATATACACAGGTGTGTGCCTTTCTAAACAATGCCCAATCATTTCAATTTGAGACAGGTGGACTCCAATCAGGTTTTAGACACATCTCAATGAGAATTAAAGCAAACCGGATACACCGCAACACAATTTTGAGTGGCACAGCAAAGGGTCTGAAAACTTACATAGAAATGAGATATTTCAGTTTTTTAATTTTAATAAATCTGGAAACCTTTCTTAAACATGTTGTCACTTTGTCATTATGGATTATTGAGTATGCACTGATGGGCATAAATGATAAATGTATGCATATAAAATTAAATCAACAACACAATACTGTGCACAGAAATTGATAGGGTCTGAATACTTTCTGAATCCACTCTGTGTGTGTCTGTGTGTGTGTATAATTTCTTTTTATTGTGGTCTACAAGACCTATTTGACAGAGTCCTATAGAAAAGTTGGGGCACCAACCAAGCCATCCTGTTTAATGCACAAAGCAAATATTATTATGAGGTCAAAAGAAATAGTTAATGTGGTGGGCAGCAACTGTAATAAAGGCATTTCACCTTGAAAATCGGCCTTAAAATGTCTCTCTAAAGGCTGGGTCAAGCATTGGGGAGCTCCACACTGCTTGTTGCCCTTTCAGGAATGTCTGCTTTGTGTGGTTCAGAAGGGGCTTCTCTGACTCAGTTGCCCTCATTGGGCATCTTCTTGGCACTGTGAAGGAAACAAAAGGAGACAAGACTGTTAGGGACAGCATCCCTTCTTGTCCCAGTGAGGGGTGTGTGTGCATTTATGTATATACAATATATACTGTATATATATGTATATGTGAGTATGCGTGTGTGTATATATACTGTATATATATTGTGGAAAGCAGCCCGGACACAGACAGACGGACATCGTATTAAGTCCCAACACACATTTATTTACAACTATTTACAAGTCAATAAATTGCACAAACCCAGTGACACAACACCAATCACCCCCAAAGTCCAGGCCTCTTTCCACACTGCCTTTCCTTCAGACCGCCTCCTTCTCTCCTTCCAGACCTCGTCCTCTTCCACCCGACTCCAGCCCTGAATGAAGGGAGGCGGCCCCTTTTATTGTCCCCCAGATGTGTTCCAGGTGTGCTCCGGCAATCTTCCACCGACACACCCCAGTGTGGCGGAAGTGCCGACTGTATCCCCGGAAGCACTCCGGGTGTCCCTGCTCCTCCCCCCCCCTCCCCCAGCACTTCCTGTTGTGGCAGAAGTGCTGAGGTCCAGGGCTGCCAAGGCATCTGGGTGCCCCCTGGCAGTGACCACGGATCCCTACAGGGTTGAGCTTCAAAGCTCTGCACCTGTGGCCCCCAAAGCAACCAGGGCGGTCACCCCCTCATGGTGTGGAGGAGACGTGAGCCCTCCTCCGGTCCTCTTAGGCGTCCTGGCTGGGTACCACCCCCAGCCACGTGCCACTAATATATATACAGTATATGAATGGAAGAGAAGGTCTGTGATACGGTTTGCATATTTGCAGCTGGAGATCCACGAAGGGAGAAAAAAGAATCACGTATCATAAAATAGTTTTTTTATTCCTGAGCTTTATATATATACACATACTGTGGCGTGCTGCTCAGACACAGACAGGCAGACACAGATGGTTTCAAACCACACACACGTTTATTATGCATACTATTATTTACAAGTGTGCACACAACCCAGTGCCCCTGCACCAAGGACCATTAAGTCCAGGCCTCTTTCTCCAATGCCTCTCTCTCCGACCGCCTCCAGTCCTCTCCTCTGAGCTCTGTCCTCTTCCACCTGACTCCAGCTGACGAATGGAGGGAGGCGGCCCCTTTTATGTTCACCTGGCCGTGCTCCAGGTGCCTCCCAATGAAGCACTCCTGGGTGTCCCTGGTAATCCTTCTGCCAGCACCTCCGGGTGTGATGGAAGTGCTGACGTCCAGGGCTTTTCAGGCATCCAGGCACCCCCCTGGTGCTGACCACAGGCCCCTATAGGGTTGAGCTTCCATGTTCTGTTCCCGTGGTCCCCATACCAACCAAGGCGGCTATGTATTGTATGTATTGTATGTATTTTTAATACATACATACACGTACTTCCAGGGAAGGGATATAACACAACCCACTTGCCTCTGTGGGCCATCCTGCACACTAGACACATGTTTATATTTGGGGGTAACTGGTTCATTTCCCATCCTTTGTACCATCACTATACATTCCTTCCACAGCTTCTGAACATTCATCTCCACTTTCTGGTCTCTCTCTCACTCTCTCTGCAGTTAAACCCCTTTCTGTCTCATTGACGACTCCTTCTTCAGTTAGTCTCTGGAAATGAGGATGCCTCATAGCTAATATTTAGGATAATCCACTTTGTTATTGTATTCTTCTACTTCTGTACTTCTGAACTCATTAGCAGCCTCCATGATCATATACAGTACCTTACCGTCCATAGTGACATTTCTTCTAACTAACTAGCACAGCTATGTGCAATATTATTCTGTAACCTTTCTGCGTATAGTTGGGGCCTTGTGGAGCTTCTTCCTGTGGTGTTCTTTGTGCCAGCAGCTCTTATTCCGTTCTGGCACACACCTTAACTAAAATATTTTCTTTTAATCATAAATGTTAACAATATTGACCTAAAGTATTAATTTCCATTTAACTGCATTTACCTAATTTTTTTTTTCATTTCTTTGTAGGAGTGGCTCTCAGTGATGGCCAATGGCATTCAATAGAACTTAGTGGAAGGAGAAACCGTTTAATTTTAATTATTGATAAAGATGTTTCAAATGCATTATATGCCCAGTCACCATTTCATATGCATTCAGGAAGTCATTACTACTTTGGAGGTAAGCAATTTTACAATAATCCAGATACTCAAATTTACATACTATGGCTAAATTATTAGGAGCTGATGTAACAGGAACAGACTGGATTAGTGTTTCATAATAACAATGTGAGTGCAGATGTATCAGTTTGATCCCTTTCTTTAATTACACTTTTTATCTTCCTGTTTTTTTGCACAAGGGCGTGCATTTATAATGATATTGCTGCTGTTGTCTCATTTAGTAGAGAAGAGTGCATTTTCTGCCCATCTTATGCTTAGTCTTGTAATTTTCTAAATGGCCAAGTAAAAGAATTCCATCTGTTGCATAAAGCTGTTTTACTTCAAAATTCTCTGATTTGATTTTTTTTATTACTTCCTTTTCTTTTTACTTTCATGACTATGGATTAGCAAATGAGTGGCAACATAGCTCAATGGTTATTACTATTGCCTCATCTTCAGAGACTGGGATTTGGTTCCTACCCTAATGTCTCTGCTCTCTGTCTGTGCAGTTTGTCCACTTCTTCTGAGTCAGTGTGGGTTATTTTCTGCTTTCATTGTTTTTTCCCCCCACGGTGATATTCAGGTTCAATTAACTGCTAACTCTAAATTGGTCTGGTATGATAGAGTGTGTGAGTGCACACTGTAATGGACTGGGGTCTTTTGTGGAGACGGTACCTGAGGCTCCAGGTCTATACCGCACTGTATGTGGTTAAATGGCTTTTGGAAATGAAGGGTTGAATGGCTGATTAGCAAATAATTTAAAGAGAGGAGAACCCTTAACATGCAGTTTCGTCAAAAATTAAAAATTGCTTAAAATTCAAAAATATATTTTGCTTTTGTCAGTTATTCAGAACACATGTAATCAAGTTCTGCAGTTTCTTACAGAATAGTCATAAAATGAATGCAGGTCAGTAAATATAATTAGGGAACTTTCTATGAACTGAAATGAAAATGTGCATCCTTACTCAGACTGTGGTGCAGGTCCCTGATCTGTATTTATACAGTACATTTATATATATAGTTTATACTACCATACACGTATATAACAGAATAAATGTATAAAACAGTTATTTCACATATGCAAATATATACATTATAAAAACTGTAGTATTACAGAAAGCAAAGCTGCAGAGTAAATGTCAAGAAATAATATGGTACATTGGCCAGAACGTCTGACTTTTAAATGTCACACTTTTCACCAAAATGCCAAGTCCTTAGTCGAGAATTCTGTAGTCAAGCCAGTTTTTCAGGTGCAGTAATTACTCTATGTATCAAAGCATTTTCTCAGATTCTTTAGATTTTTATATTTTTTGGACACCAAAGCATGGTAAAAATGCACCTGCAAAGAATGGGTTGGCAACTAATTATGCAGAAACGAGACTCTCCTTAGTGTCGTTGTGCAGTCACTTTTTCAGAGTAGGTACTGTACTGCTTTTTATACATGTTCACTTTTCATGTCTCATGATTTTATCTTGTTTTTCATGTTTCCCATAGGTTGTCCTGAAGGTATCAATAGCCACGAATGTCAGAATGATTTTGCCGGCTTTAAAGGATGCATGAGGCTAATCATTATAGACAACCATCCTATTGATCTTATCCAAGTGCAGCAAAGAATAATTGGAAATTTCAGTGATTTACAAATAGACCTATGTGGAATTATAGACAGGTACAGTGATAAAAATTATATTTTACATTTATAATCCCTGCATTGGACTAAGTGTATTTGACAATGTAACATGTTTAGATGATCATCAGCTATATTACCCATCGAATACTTTTAATGGAATAAATTTTAAAATATTTGCTATCTCTTGCTGTACATGTACCTTCTTCGCAATTCCTCGATGACTTTTAAATTTTGTAGGCAGTTGTTTCACATTTGAAAATATATAAAGTAGAAAACTGTAGTATTACAGAAACCAAAGCTTCAGAGTAAATGTCTTGTACAGGATATCTGATCCTCTCCTGACCAGCACTTCCTCTCTCTGCTTTTCAGACTCTGTCTTTATTTTCAAGGCACCTTGTTTGCCTCCTATCTTTTACACTTCCTGTCTTTGAAGGTGACTGTCAGCGTGCCTCCTATGGCATTACCTCTGTATGTGTCCATCTTTGATTGTGCCATTTTGATTGCATCATCAAAGCCAAACTGGCCAATCAGATTACTCAGAGACGGAACACATACAGACCCCACCATTTTATTATATTGTAGTAGTAGTAATAATAATTCTTTACATTTATATGGCATTTTTCTGACTACTCAAAGTGCTTTTTCCATAGTTAATAGGTAGCCACTTCAACTACCACTAATGTGTAGCATCCTCCTGGATGATTCAGTGACAGCCATTTTCCCCAGTGCGCTAACCTCACATGAGCTATTAGGTGGTAAAGTGGTGAGAGAGAGAGAGACAATCAGAGATGGGGGATAATTAGGGGGCCAGAATGACCAGGCTGTGGTGGGTAATTTAGCCAAAACATCGGGAATGACCCTACTCTTTACAAAGTGTGTCCAGGGATCTTTAATAACCACAGAGAGACAGGACCTCAGTTTTATGTGTCATCAGAAGGACGGCGGCATTTGTACAGCACAGTGTCCCCATCAATGCAATGGGGCATTAGGAGCCTCACACAGACTACAGGGTAACGGCCCCCTACTGGTCTTACCAACACCACTTCCAGTAGCAACCCAAGTGTTTCCTAGATGGTCTCCCATCCAAGTACTGGCTGGGCCTGAACAGGCTTAGCTTCAGGTGGATAACCTCTTCTGAATTGCCGGTGGTATGGCTGCTGGATAGTTGATAGTCATTTAAGAGTGTTAGGTATCCAGGCATTGTCCAGGTTTTTGGATGTGTAGTGAAATACTGTTGGTATGTTTAGCTAGTAAAAAAGTTGTGCATTTCTGTTTTCTCTTTAACAATTTTAATTATTTTTTATTGTTATTTTGATGATGTTATTGGGTCACCTTTTGTATCTGTATTTTGATGGCAGGCCTCATGATAGTGCTGTTAACAACAGCTTCTTATGACCACTATGTGATACTGGAAAATGCAACATATAACATCATCAAGATGATTGTACTGTATTTAAGGTGGACACCTACTAGTCTTGGTATATTTTTGGATTTATGGTGAAAATCTGTTGGTATCTTTAATTAGTTTAAAAAAAATCAGAGAGACCAGAAATTGGAGAGGAATGTTCAGAAGTTGTGGAAGGAATGTATAGTGATGGTACGAAGGATGGGAATTATTGATTCATTGTGATCTATTGAATCTGCATTTTGATTATTTGCATTGGCATGTTGAGCGGCAGCGACAACATTGTTGTTGATAACAATGCCTCGAAACTGCCGTGTGATTTTTGGAAAATGCAACATGGGATGAAATTGCAAAAATGTACATTTTTGGATTTGTGGTGAAGTACTGTAGTTTAGTGTAGTTGTTGGGAGGCATGGTGGCATATAGGTAGTATTCCTGAGTTGTACTGTAGTATAGAGAGCAGGTTTTGTGTTCCAGGTCCTCCCTGCATGGAGTTTGCATGTTCCCCCCATGTTTTGGTAGACTGCCAACACTAAATTGTCCCTAGAATGTGTGTGAGTGTATTCTCCCTGCGATGGACTGCCGCCCTGTCCAAAGATTGTTTGTACGTTGACCCTATGTATTCTGGGATAGGCTCCACCCTCCACTGTAACCCTGCTCAGGATTAAGTGGGCTCAGAAAATTGTACAGTATGGTACGGTTGGTGTATTTAGAAGAAGGGAAAAAAAAACTTTGGGGAACAACTTTACATTTTTTGGTTTTTTTTTAATTATTGCTTTATGCATTGGGCTTTGGTTACCATGGCTAGTGTGTCCTTGATGGTAGACTTTGCCTGTCTGACTACATTTTCCTCTCTTATTGTTAACCCTTTGTCTTTTTGAGCTCTTCTTTCACAGGCAGAACAGGAACAGTATTAGCTGTCATTTTAACACAGTTATTAATAAATTCCCAAATGCACCACTGACAAATTGTTTGGAGAACAATTTTGGTTTACTATTAAAGACAGCAACCAGAAACAATAGGGGTGGGCATCTGCAGCTCAAAAGAACTCAGAAATACATGTGAAATATCACTGTTTATTTTAACACCAAATGATATGAGCGTCTTTAATCAGACTCCAGTTTTTAATTGCTAGGAAGTTTTTACAAATTAATTGAGTACCAACATCAAAAAAGATGCAAAAATGAAGTGAAACTGCAAAAAGTCTCTAATATAAGGTGCAGAAGGTTCACATCCACAGGAAATAATTAACTCTAATGAGCACCCCAGCATGAGTGTAACTCTAATGACATGCTGGATCAAATGAAAGGACTTCTGTATTACAAAGATGTCTGTAGCCTTTAAGTCTGAGACATTATGAACATGTAAATTACCAAAGTAAGAATCATGTTGTAATTAACTGAAACAACTGGTAAAGCCTGGGTTAAACAGCGAGTCTGGCTAAGAAGGCCAGTAAACAGTTACAAGCAAACACTGATACACCACAGTTATTTCAAGCAACTCAAATAAGGAAAAATGGCCGGTGCTAACATTTCTTTCTTTATTTTATTAATAATGCTCACAGTTGCATTGTTTATCCCTCATCTGATGGTTTCTGAGCAAACACAATAAGAGTAAAATATTACAAAGTTTGTTATTTAAAGACCTCACTGCTAAGTTAAGCTAGACACGGCTTATTACATGCCAGCCTTGAAGAAATGTCAAATGTGATTAGAGACACTGTAATGAGATTATTAGAGTTGCTGCTGTGCTCTCTTTTTAGTTTATTAGCATAATTAGAAGTATTACAAACCATTCTTCTAATAAAAATATTCCTTATTTGGATTCATAATACCAACTGCAAAGCCTAAGTAACTTTCATTTACAGGTAAGTTTATTCAACAATACCTAAGGGGTTTCTGGCTGTTATTAAATACTGTAACAGAGTTATATCAATTAGGATGTAACCATTCCTTGTGGAAAAAAATTGCATTTTACTCTCATATAAAGTCAATGCAACAGTCAGTTTTAAGAGGTGTATGTTTTCTAAACTTTTCACCTGTTTTTTTAAATGCAGAGAGATATTCTGTTATTTTCCAGTTTTACATAAACAGCATAAATATAATTTATAATAAAGTAGAAAATAAAAGAATAAGGGGGATGTGCAGAGGTGTAGTAACTACAGGGGGATAAAATTGATGAGCCACAGCATGAAGTTTTGGGAAAGAATAGTGGAAGCTAGATTAAGAAGGGAGGTAATGATTAGTATGCAACAGTATGATTTCATGCCAAGAAAGAGCACCACAGATGCAATGTTTGCTCTGAGAGAAATGGAGAAGTTTAGAGAAGGCCAGAAGGAGTTGCATTGTGTCTTTGTGGACCCGGAGAAAGCATATGACTGGGTGCCTCGAGAGGAGCTGTGGTATTGTATGAGGAAGTCGGGAGTGGCAGAGATGTACGTAAGAGTTGTACAGAATATGTTCGAGGGAAGTGTGACAGTGGTGAGGACTGCGGTAGGAGCGATGGATGCATTCAAAGTGGAGGTGGGATTACATCAGGGGTCAGCTCTGAGAACTTTCCTATTTGCAATGATGATGGACACATTGGCAGATGAAATTTGACAGGAGTCCCCTTGGACTATGATGTTTGCTGATGAAATTGTAATCTGTAGTGAGAGTAGGGTTAAGGTTGAGGAGACACTGGAGAGGTGGAGATATGCTCTAGAGAGAAGAATGAAGGTCAATAGGAACAAGACAGAATACATGTGTGTGAATGAGAGGGAGGTCAGTGGAATGGTGAGAATGCAGGGAGTAGAGCTGGTGAAGATGGGTGAGTTTAAATACTTGGGATCAACAGTACAGAGTAACGGGGATTGTGGAAGAGAGGTGAAAAAGAGAGTGCAGGCAGGGTGGAGTGAGTGGAGAAGAGTGTGAGGAGTAATTTGTGACAGACGGATATCAGCAAGAGTGAAAGGGAAGGTCTACAGGACGGTAGTGAGACCAGCTTTGTTATATGGGTTGGAGATGGTGGCACTGACCAGAAAGCAGGAGACAGAGCTGGAGGTGGCAGAGTTAAAGATGTGAAGATTTGCATTGGGTGTGACGAGGATGGACAGGATTAGAAATGAGTACACTAGAGGGTCAGCTCAGGTTGGACAGTTTGGAGACAAAGTCAGAGAGGCAAGATTGTGTTGGTTTGGACATGTGCAGAGGAGAGATGCTGGGTATATTGGGAAAAGGATGTTAAGGATAGAGCTGCCAGGGAAGAGGAAAAGAGGAAGGCCTAAGAGAAGGTTTATGGATATGGTGAGAGAGGACATGCAGGTGATTGGTGTGACAT
This sequence comes from Erpetoichthys calabaricus, assembly GCF_900747795.2. Classification (NCBI taxonomy): domain Eukaryota; kingdom Metazoa; phylum Chordata; class Cladistia; order Polypteriformes; family Polypteridae; genus Erpetoichthys; species Erpetoichthys calabaricus. Next base: position 33,492,947 of record NC_041400.2, on the reverse strand, counting down.
AGAAAGATGTAGAGGACAGGAAGATATGGAACAAGATGATCCGCTGTGGCAACCCCTGTCGCTCTGCCACAGATGTCAAACTGTCCAGCTCCATGCCTACAATAGACCGTGCCTTCCTCACCAGTTTATCCAGGCGTGAGGCGTCCTTCTTCTTTATGCTGCCTCCCCAGCGCACCACTGCGTAGAAGAGGGCAATCGCCACAACTGTCTGATAGAACATCTGCAGCATCTTATTGCAGATGTTGAAGGACGCCAGTCTTCTAAGTAATGGAATGAATGAATTCTATGGGTGTAGTTTACATACTGCAACATAGCAGATTCTCAAAATCCATCTAATCCAGTGCTTCAAAGGCATTGATAAAACAGATACAGATTAATTATTTTGAATAAATGGAAAAATGGCGTATGTGAGGACACCAGTGGAAATTATTCAGATGTTGATTTAAGGGTAAAGCCAGGAAGCCCATCTTTTCTCAAAAGGTTTGTGGGAATCTGGAATAAACTATGTAGTCCTATAGTTGAAGCACAAACCTTGGCATCCTTTAAGAAGTTTCTGATAAGATAGTGAGACAGCTTAGCTCTTAGTTAAACCATAGATTCTTAAAGTATGGGTAGATTGTTGTCTGAATTTGGTTTTTGGTCTGCATTGATTCATTCCATGGGAAAGGGTCTTGTACTATTTATGGTTTGTCTTGTGATGGGTCACCACGGGCAGTTAAGCAAACGCAATTGTTCCACTATAACCTGTGTTTGCGATTCTCTAAGGGGGACAAGGGATGACTGCTGGTGGCAATTCTTCAAAGATGAAGCAGGATGACTGCTGGTGATGATAATCAATGTCCAGATGGGGGATGATGGTCGGCAGTGATTTTGGGTTTCAAAGATGCAACAAAGACAAAATAGGGTCACAAGGAAAAAACGTTTATGAACCGCTGAGCCAAAATAAAAAGCCTGATGAACTGAATAGTCTTCTCTTGTTTGTCAAATTTCTTATGTTCAAAAGTGCTTTCAGATCTTAAATTCACAATTCCTGTAGTTTGTTGTGCTCTCACCAGAGTGGGACTATGTACAGTGCCTTCTCAAAATATTCAGACCCCTTCATGTTTTTTACATTTTGTTGTGGTACAGCCTTATACTATATTATTTAATTTCACTCAATATCCCCGAATGACAAAGTGAAAATGGGATTTTAGAGAAAAAAAACAAACCACTGATAAAGTCTTGTGCTATGTTGGCAGAAATAGGCCCAGGTTTGGAGCCAGCTGTCAAGAGGATGCCAGTTCATCACAGATCATCCTCACTCACAGCAGGCCAACTAAGAAGTTCCAATCAATTAACACAAATGCACACACACACACACAAATATACACACACATACACACACATCTTTAAGAGCATCTTGAAACATGCAGATGTCATATAGATGGTGGGGGCTGAGATTAGAAAATTTGCTGCTGAAGCTGCGAGGTAGCACTACTAATATTTATTTACTGTTTAACAACATTCACACTGGATCATATGCAGTAAGACTCTTTATAGCATTAATATGAGCACAAATAAATATCAAGTTTGAAAACATTGGAATAATGTGTCAGAAATACTAGTGGGTGCTCAAAAAAGAATGTGGTATTGGTTAATACCAGGAGGAGCATGGAAAGGACACATCATGAATACTGAATAAAGCACTGTGGTAACTGAGAAATTTTTTGAACAAGAGAAGTTATAGTACTGCTAAGCTTGGTACACCCCATTGTAGAGTCTGATTGAAAAAAATGAATAGCTGTGGATAGCAAAGGTGAAAAGTAAGACATTTAGCTGTGAGTCCATTCTTTCATACACCCCTCTTTGTATTCAGCTCGATACATAGATCCTCTTTTCAGTTATATATATTAAGTTCACTAATTTTCTAGTTCATGTCTGGTCAGATCAGGTCAGGTTGGGAAGTGTACACAAGTACAGCGCATTGCTGCACCCACCACATGACGAAACAACTCGGGATCCTGGTTGGCAATCTCCCAGGCAGACACACGGTCCAGTCCCACCCTCCAGAAATGACTATCTATCTACAGCAGCCAGGTGTTACGTGGGCATCCCCTTGGCTTGGTCCAGCACACTCGGGTCCTCAACAATGAGTAACACGAGAGCCAGATCACCCTCTGGGAATCACGCCACATGGCCGTAGTGCCGTAACTGATGCTCCCTCTCAATGAAGGTAATGTGCCTCATTTGGGACTCAATGAGCAACTGCTCATTCAACACAAAGTTTAACCCAAGGATTCTCCAAAGATACCCAGTACTGAAGGAGTCCAGTCTTCATCTCAGGTCATTGGATAGCATCCATATCTCGCAACCGTATAGCAAGACAGGAAACACCAGGTCTCTAAAGACTTGGACCTTCGTCCTTTTGCATAGATATCAGAAGCGTCACACACACCTTTCCAGCAACCTCATGAACCCCCATGCTATCCCAATCCATCTACTGACTTCATAGGAAGAGTTGCCAGACACATGAATGTCACTGCAGAGGTAATTAAAACTCTCAACAAGGTCAACACTGTCTCCGCAGACAGACATACTGCTGATGGCTGTTCCTAAGAAAGCCCTGGATCTTGGTTTTTATTCAGGACATTTGCAAGCCCAGACACTCAGACTCCTCGCTCAGTCTCTCAAGAGCCCCAGTTGGAACCTCCATTGACTCTGTGAAAATCACAGCATTGTCAGCAAAGTCAAGATCAGCGAATCTTTCTTTACAGCCACTGGCCCCCACAACCTTGCCCAACACCCATTCCATGCTTGCATTGAACAGAATGGGAGCCAAAACACACCCCTGATGGACCCTAGAATCAACTGGGAAAAATGCAGAGATCTATACTTTATGTCAAGCCCTGATAAATGATGGGTTCCAGTTCTTGTTTCTTATGTAAGAAAATCTGAGTATGACTGCACTGTGCTTTGATCTGGCATCCCATCCACAAGGTTCTAGCTGGTGGCAGGTGTTCCGACAAAAAACAAATTAAGGCAGAGGAAAAAAAAATTTAGCATGACCAAGAGATGGAGGAGACAAAAATGATGGTTAAGAAATAATATGTTGAGGTCAAAAAGTGAACTGAACCTACCATGACCAGCACATTAATTAAAGAAAAAAAATGTCAAATATATACACAAAGGATCAGTCGTAGTGCTGTGTAAGTTTGTTTATGGATTGAATCCAAAATCTTGGCTGCCAGGAGGAGTGCATCATCATCCTAAATACCTTTCAAGCAATAACATCATGATTTGCAACTCCCTGGAATCACACGATGGCAACCGAGTCCCACTGCTAATCAGTAAATGGCCACTGAGTCTGAAAGAGTAACAAAATGGCGTCATTCAAAAGAACCAAAATAACTGAATCAAATGATAAGATAGTAGTGAGAATACACAGTACAGAAATAAGTGCAACATTTTCTCAAAATCATTATAACAAGATAGGCTCCTGCTCTTCAAGCCATTAGAGTGGTGGCTCTGAGGCTAGTGATCTGCACTGGCAATCGGAAGGTTGCCGGTTCGAATCCCATAAATGCTAAAAGGGACTCTGCTCTGTTGGGCCCTTCAGCAAGGCCCTTAACCTGCAATTGCTGAGCGCTTTGAGTAGTGAGAAAAGCGCTATATAAATGCAAAGAATTATTATTATTATTATTAATAGACATGGACATAGTTGGATGGATTTTTAGCCTGTGCATGTATTCCTTAGCTAGTGTGACTGAATGGGATGCCTTTTGATTTGCATGTGCATATGAAAGGTTCACTGGCAGAACAAGTGTGTGTTATGAGTATGTGGGTGTGTGTCTGTCTTGGCTGATCTCATGTTTGTTCATCATGGGTGAGCAAATAAATCAGAACTGAATGATGGATGGATAGGTGGATTGTAATCCATCTTCTTAAATAACATTTAAGTTTTAAACAGATTCAAGCATATAGCGGGATTACCAAATACTTGCACAGTCTTAATGAGTTCTAAAACGTAAGCATATTACACACTTAATTAGCACTTTATAGGTACAGTATGAATATTTTCATTAACATATAGTATTTTATATATATATTATATATATATATATATATATATATATATATATATATATATATATATATATATATATATATATAATGTATTGTATATTTAGAAAGTCAATGACTTTCTTTTTGGATAAATGGCATTACTGCAATAATATGGGGATCTGACTGGTATGCATGTGACTCCTCTTTACTGATTTCTTTTTTAAGGGTCTCACTACAGTAAATGCAAAAATATTTTTCAACTGTCATATAAAAGGCAAAGCAAATTCCAGCCGGAGAATCTTTATGTGAAAAGATATGCAGTGTTTTAACAAGCTGACTTGTGAAATATAAAAGCGCTGTACTCTAGGCACCTGTTATGACTTTGATGGCACTGCATGTTTACTACAATGGTGATTGAGTGACTTTTATTTATTTATTTTTTTTTTAACTTCTTGTGATCAAATTTTTTATTAGTCAGTTTTTGGACAATTCTTAAGTCAAAACCTCACATCTTCCTCCCACTCAGAAATCCAATCCATCCCTCTAAAGAAGGTCACAGGGATTTTCAAAGATTTTTCAAAGAACTATCTGAGCATTTACACAGCAGGCTTCATTGGGGGGAATATAAAAGTATAACCACTGTAAAGAGGAAAATCAGAAATCACGATCACAGCGCTGACCACTGACCATCCAACTCTGGACCAACCGCACTTCAGATTGTTGGGGCCAAATAATATATTGAGCTACACCACTGAAAGTTCAAGCGGGATTAAGCTAAACAAAATAGATTTCCAGAGAGTAAAGGAAATGTTAGGAATTGGTTTTATTTTTGAATTTTTTACGATCTTTCCTGTAATTATTTTCGTCTTTTTGGGGCTCTTTTTATGGCTTGTACATTGGAGAACACAAATCTAAGGTTTTTTATCTTATAGGTTAACAACATTTTTCACATAGTTAAAATATCATTAATGTTTTATTGCCACTATCAGTTACCTATATAAGTAGCTAGTTAGTGACTCCTTTTGTTTATGGTGGTCAGGATGTTGCTCTGTGACACATGATGACATCAGCTGTGCGATGGCATAAAGGTCATATTGTGCGTTTTTGGATGTAAACGAAACATCTTGCTAGCATGTGCTTTATTACTCACTTTCATCTTACTAAAAGAAACATTTTGTTATGATTACTTGACTACAACTCTGGGCACTGCCAGGGCTTTCATAAAGAATAGCTTGACTTTTCGGCATTGATTTTTGGCTTATTGTTCTGACAGTGTTTCATCATCTGGTCCTTTTTCACCTAATATCCTCCTTTTATTGAGATGTAACAAGAAAGAGAAACTGATATCCAACAATAAAAAGTGAAAAGTAAAACAAAGCAGCAAATGTGATAAAATGACAAATATAATAAAAGCAACAAATAACAGATGTTAATAAACACAGGAAAATTACCTCAAATCCTTTGAACGAGAGCAATGGGGTCATCCGTAGTACCCAAAACCTCAGAAATTTAAGAGTAACTTGAGTGTTTAACAACCCTCCAACTGATGAAACTGAATTTTGTTAACTAAATGAACAAGTCAATTGATTTATGTGAATACAGTTTAGATAACAGAAGCAGGATAAACACCTATCTTCACACCAGGTACTAATCACCCAGGAAGAGCGGTAAAGGAGAAATGGATTCTGGAAGTGAGAGATGGGATGTTTGTCTGGAAATTATCAATGACTTTATTAGTTTGCTTCTGGTCATCATAAATTAAGATGAGTTGAAAACAAAAGAAATGGTTGCAGTCTTCATGTTTACTGTTGTTTGCTGTTGTGATTTAGCCCAATGCCAAAATTGGGAAATACTTGTAGTCAGAAAAATCCAGGGCACAATATACATTTTGAGTTAATTTTTTTAATTAAAAAAAACAAAAAAAAAACAAAAAAAAAAAACACATCTTATATATAAATGTCTATGCATGGAAGTGTGTGTGTCTTTCTGTCCGGCCCGGAAGTGTGAGGCTACCTCATGAAGCTCAAAGAGCCAGGAAGGTGGCCCCAAGTTAATGTGTCGGAAGAAGAATGAGGTATTAACACGTCCACGAAACGAAACAGCCGACTCTGCATTTCAATTTTTTTCTGACGATTTCAATAATTTCTAAGAGCCCAGGCTTTTTACAACACAGGCTTACGCAGCTAGTATAAAATAAAAAATTAAAAACAATAAGAAAAAAACAAATACAAAAAATGCTTAACTGGAAAAAAATATATAAAATTACAATAAAAAAATACATCCATCCATTTTCCAACCTGCTGACTCCGAACACAGGGTCACGGGGGTCTGCTGGAGCCAATACCCAGCCAACACAGGGCACAAGGCAGGGAACCAATCCTGGGCAGGGTGCCAACCCACCGCAGGACACACACAAACACACCCACACACCAAGCACACACTAGGGTCAATTTAGAATCGCCAATCCACCTAACCTGCATGTCTTTGGACTGTGGGAGGAAACCGGAGCGCCCGTAGGAAACCCACGCAGACACGGGGAGAACATGCAAACTCCACGCAGGGAGGACCCGGGAAGCGAACCCAGGTCCCCAGATCTCCCAACTGCGAGGCAGCAGCGCTACCCACTACGCCACCGTGCCGCCCCATAGCTTTTTCAAAAATGCAATTTTCAGCATTTTCCTTTATATTGAACATTAACATTATTTCTACAATTTCTACCACTCCAGTTTAGTTTAATTAGTGTTCAGGGCTTCAACCAGGTCCTTAAAATCTCTTTATCATGGTGACTTTTAATTTTTATTAGTGTCCCAAATTCCAGCAAGCTCTCTTCCTCTGCTAATCTTAAACTTTTTTAAATGTATGCTGGACAGCACTGACATTGACTTGAAAACATTGCTGAATAAAGTCAAGCACAATAGCATACTTTTCTACTACAGATTTTCTTCATGTTGTCTAATCAATGCAGTATTTTATCCATTGACACGCTGACATATTGTTATTTTTTCAATCTCCTGTTTTCTCAAAGTTCAAAACCACAGATGAAAGAGATAAATGACAAATCCAGAAATTCAAACCCTAAAATTGAAGTCAAAGTGTAGAGCAAGAAATGCTTAAAAGAAGACACATAGTTGGCAAATGAATTTGATCTTGTATAAACTAGAGGTGGGTGGTATAGCGGATCCATGGCTTAACAAAATGTGGACAGTTTTGAAATAATCGTGCCTCAAAGAAGGAGCAGGCTCTGATTGGGCATGGGTGTGCATGAGTGCATTTCACCCTGCAGTTAACTGGGGAGCACATACAAATGCGGAGGTGGCCAGATCAGTTAGCCACCTCAATGGTGCCACGGTGGGAACAGCTCCTTGTACCTGCATCCAATTAAATAGGCAGTATAATGAGTAGCCTGCATGGGGCAAAAGGGAGAGAAAACAAAAAATGAGAAGGAAAAAGTAAAGAGGTGAAGAGAAAGAAAGACGGAGGTTAAGTAACGGGAGAGAAGGCAGGTGGTAGAGAGGGCCAGTGTGAGCATACATGACGGAGAAATAGAGGCAAACAGCCGGGAAGGAGAGCCCTTGGGAGACTGTGAGGCCAACGCTTGGGCCTGCTGTAATGGATTGCTCCAGCTGAGCAATTCAGGGATTTGGAACGATCAGGAATATTGTGTATATGTCCGGGAAGGCAGTAAGAGTCAGAGAGAGAGCATTGGGAACCTTGCTGAGAGCCATTGGCCGCAAGGACCTGAGCCTGGGCTCTGATGGGAGGCCCTGTTGATGAGCAGGCAGGGACCCGGGCCGGTTGAAAAGGATGGCTGTGGCTATCGGTGGGGCGACTCATCTGTTGCCAGGTCCCATCTGGGGTTATCAGAGGAGGCGTCGATTGAAAGCATTGCACCAGGGACTGAACTAAGAAAGGAAAGATTCCTGCCTATGCTTTTAAACCTTGTTTTTTGAATGGAAGTATTTATTGGATTTGCTTTTAACCTCCACATGTTCACTGACTTTTATGGATTATTTATTTATTGAACACGTTTGAACACTGCACTTTTTACTTTGAACATTGTTTGTTTTGATGGTTTTAATTAAATCACTTTGGCACCTTTATGCACCTACTCCTTGCTTTGTAAATGTATCCTCATTTGCCTGGCTCATCCCTTGGTTACGTTCTTGACGATGGCGGGTTCAAGAGGCTTGTGGATGTGACAGGACCATGGAGCCAACCAGCATTGTTACAAGGTCTAAGAGGTAATTGTTATATAGTTGTATCAAGGAAGACACCCCAGTGCGTATTGGGATGAATTTCCATGGTAATGAGTGATGCAATATCCACAAAATGGCATTGAAATTAATGTTAAATTCTAATCTTTTGAAAAAGGTCTCAAAACATCAGAAATATAAGTTGTGGGTCAGGAAACCCCAAAAAATAAGTATAACTCATTTTTAAAGCTCACTAAAAAGTAAATATACATGTGAATTACAACAAGGGCAATTTATATTATATTATTATCAAGGGTCTGGGAGTTGAGAACAAGAAAATAGCATAAAATCATATGTCCATTGGCTACTGAATGTCACATGGCCTTCTTTTTGTTGTTTTCTCGAGTATCACTCCATCTTTACTTTGACCTTTCTTAATGGTTCAAGAGGTTGAAGAGAAGAGTCCAATAAGCTATTCATCCCACAAAACAAAAAAAAAGCATACATTGTTGTGTAGGCTGTGACAAAGGATAATAATGCACACTGCAGTGCACTTGGCAAGACTTACCAGCAATTCATAAACCTATAAAGAGGCTTCAAAGGTAGCTAGTTTGACCCATTGATCTCTGAGTAAGGAAATAGAAAAAAAAATATTTGGCAGCTTTCGTGAATGAGAGTGAGCACAAAGGATGAAATTCTGCAGATTAAAGCTCAGATCACAGAGAAGCTTATAGTTCTTCCAGGGTCTTTTCAGACTGACAGTAAAATGCAATCCATTGAAAAAATAACTTTAAAACAAGACAGCATTTAAGAAGCAGCACTGTTTCGTAATGAACATTTAGAATTTGCTGACTTTGTTTTTGGCTTTTTTTTTTTTGTTTTTGTTGTTTTTTTTTTTAAAAACTAATTCAAATTAAGTAAAGAGTAAAGCTGACTCTCCCTAATATAAAAAGGCAGATATCCTTCATTTTTTACTTCAGAATGAGCCCCATCTTGTACTCAATATGTCTTAGCCAGCTACAACACCCACTGTTAGAATAAGTGAGTTTGACCCCCTAAGTCCCTGCCATTGCAAAACAATCTCAAAACATGGTGATGTGTCATCAACATGCTTCAGTGCTTAAGTGGTATTGCACAGGAGACAAGTGGTGCCTGGTTTACTCCCAACTTGACAGTAATCTTGGTTTCATCATACCAGAGATTCTTGTATCTCACAGTCTGAGAGTCCTTTAGGTGCCTTTTTGCAGACTCCAAGTTGGCTTCCATTTGCCTTTTACAGAAGAGAGCCCTCTGTCTTGCCACTCAGTCATAAAGCCCAGATTGGTCCTTCTGGAAGTTTCTCCCATCTCCACATAGGTTATTTGGAATATAGGTAGAGCGACCATCAGGTTATTGGTCACATCTCTTACCATGTTCATTCTGTTACTATTGCTCAGTTTTGCTGGGTGGTGAATTCTAAAAAGACTTGTGGTTGTTACAAATTTCTTTCATTTAAGAATTATGGAGACAACTGTGCTCTTGGAGATCTTCAATGCTGCAGGAATTTTTTATAACCTTCAACAACAACAACAACAACATTTATTTATATAGCACATTTTCATACAAAAAGTAGCTCAAAGTGCTTTACATAATGAAGAAAAGAAGAATAAAAGACAAAAAAGAAATTAAAATAAGACAACCTTAGTTAACATAATAAGGAGTAAGGTCCGATGGCCAGGGTGGACAGAAAAAACAAAAAAAAAACTCCAGAAAGCTGGAGAAAAAAATAAAATCTGTAGGGGTTCCAGGCCACGAGACCGCCCAGTCCCCTTTGGGCATTCTACCTAACATAAATGAAATAGTCCTCTTTGTAGTTAGGGTTCTCACGGAGTCACTTGATGCTGATGGTTATACAGACTTCTGGCTTTTAATCCATCCATCATTGTTGGAACATCATGGTGCTTTTGGTAGATGGTGGTGGCACAAGCCACCACCAATAGGACACCGGAAAAGGAAACAGAAGAGAGAGTAGGGGTTAGTACAAATTTTGAATGAATAGTTATTATAATGAATTGGATATACAGAGTGTCAGGGTTAAATTACAGTGAAGTTATGAGAAGGCCATGTTAAAGTAATGTGTTTTCAGTAGTTTTTTAAAGTGCTCCACTGTATTAGCCTGGCGAATTCCTACTGGCAGGCTATTCCAGATTTTAGGTGCATAACAGCAGAAGGCCGCCTCACCACTTCTTTTAAGTTTTGCTCTTGGAATTCTAAGGAGACACTCAGTTGAGGATCTGAGGTTGCGATTTGGAATATAAGGTGTCAGACATTCCGATATATAAGACGGGGCGAGATTATTTAAAGCTTTATAAACCATAAGCAGAATTTTAAAGTCAATTCTGAATGACACAGGTAACCAGTGTAGTGACATCAAAACTGGAGAAATGTGTTCGGATTTTCTTTTCCTGGTAAGGATTCTAGCAGCTGCATTCTGCACTAACTGCAAACGATTGATGTCTTTTTTGGGGAGTCCTGAGAGGAGTGCATTACAGTAATCTAGCCGACTAAAGACAAACGCATGAACTAATTTCTCTGCATCTTTCGATGATATAAGAGGTCTAACTTTTGCTATGTTCCTTAGGTGAAAAAATGCTGTCCTAGTGATTTTATTAATATGCGATTTAAAATTCAGATTACAATCAACGGTTACCCCTAAGCTTTTACCTCCGATTTGACTTTTAATCCTAATGCATCCAGTTTATTTCTAATAGCCTCATTGTATCCATTATTGCCAATCACTAAGATTTCGGTTTTTTCTTTATTTAATTTGAGAAAGTTACTATTCATCCATTCTGAGATACAGGTTAGACATTGTGTTAGCGAATCAAGAGATTTGGGGTCATCAGGTGCTATTGATAAATACAGCTGTGTGTCATCAGCATAGCTGTGGTAGCTCACGTTATGTCCCGAGATAATCTGACCTAATGGAAGCATGTAGATGGAGAAGAGCAGCGGACCCAGGATAGAGCCTTGTGGAACACCATATAGAATATCATGTGTCTTTGAGTTATAATTACCACAACTAACAAAGAATTTTCTCCCTGCCAGGTAGGATTCAAACCAGTTTAAGACACTGCCAGAGAGGCCCACCCATTGACTAAGGCGATTCTTAAGAATATTATGATCAATAGTGTCAAATGCGGCACTCAAATCTAAGAGGATGAGAACAGATAAATGGCCTCTGTCTGCATTTACCCGCAAGTCATTTACTACTTTAACGAGTGCAGTTTCTGTGCTGTGATTTGTTCTAAAACCTGACTGAAATTTATCAAGAATAGCATGTTTATTGAGGTGCTCATTTAACTGCATAATGACTGCCTTCTCTAGAATTTTACTTAAGAAAGGCAGGTTAGAGATGGGTCTATAATTTTCAAGAGCAGAGGGGTCGAGATTATTTTTCTTAAGTAGGGGTTTAACTACCGCAGTCTTAAGACAGTCTGGGAAGACCCCCGTATCTAATGACGAATTTACTATGTCAAGAACATTATCAATAAGCACACCCGATACTTCTTTGAAAAAATTTGTTGGTATTGGGTCAAGGGCACAGGTGGATGGTTTCATTTGAGAAATTATTTTATGTAAATCAGGTAAATCTATCCTAGTGAAAGACTCTAATTTATTTATTATGGAGTACTGGGGTTTCGGGGGATCCTTAGTGTTGGGGAGATATACTATGTTATTTCTAATATCATTAATTTTTTGATTGAAAAATACAGCGATAGCCTCACAGGTTTTACTGGAAGTACTTAGGAGGCATTCCTTTGAGTTACCTGGGTTTAACAGATGATCAATTGTCGAAAATAAGACTCTGGGATTACTAGCATTGTTATTTATAATCTTAGAGAAATAGCAGCGCCTCTCAAGACGGGCTGTGTTATTGTATTCTGTTATTTTAACTTTTAATATCTCATAGTCAATAGTTAGTTTAGTCTTCCTCCATTTACGCTCAGCTCTACGGCATGTTCTCTTTAAATCTGACACTCTTTGGGTCTTCCAAGGTATAACAATGCTAGAAGATTTTTTAACTGTCTTTTCAGGTGCAACTATGTCAACAGCAGCCCTCACTTTAGTATTAAATCTTTCCACCCTTACTATTTACATTCTCCTCGCTATTATAGTTGGCACTATAAACGGACTGATTGGTTAGAATGTTTTGTAAGTTTTAAAGTTGCTGATGAGTCATAGAAGCGTTTTTTAACAATATGCTTCTCATGAGTGTTTTCTTTCATTATTTCTATATTAAAAAGTAGAAGAAAATGGTCTGAAAGGACCCGTATCAATGACCTGCTTTATATCAACTTTTAGTCCTTTAGTAATTACTAAGTCTAACGTATGACCTGCTTTATGTGTAGGCTGATTAACGAGCTGTCTCAAATCAAAAGAGTCCAGGAGGTTCATAAATTCTTTTACTTTTTGGTCACATTGATTATCTACATGAAAATTAAAGTCGCCGACTATTAAGAGTGCGTCATAGTTCGTAATTAAGATTGACATCAAGTCAGAGAATTCCTCAAAAAAAGACGCGTTGAATTTAGGAGGTCTGTACACGGATAATACTAGAACGTGAGAATCTCCCTGAATAATAATGGCGAGATACTCAAAAGACTTGAATTTACCAAAACTGATATTTTTACATTTTAACCTGCTACAGTAAATGTTTGCTAGCCCTCCACCTCTCTTTCCTTGGCGATCAGCACGAGTAAAACTGTAATCCGGAGGCGCAGATTCGATTAAAACAGCTGCGCCATCTGATCTGTGCCTCAACACAATCCTGTCCCTAACCTCTGATGTCAATTCCAAGCTTGGTTTCGCTCTGACACACATTGTCAGCTATGGGACGCTCTAAAGAAAGGTGCATGCCTTTCCTAGTCATGTTGAATAGATTGAATTGACTGCAAGTGAATTCCAAACAAGGTGCAGAAACATATCAATGGGATGAACCTGAGCCACATTTTAAAGTGTCACAGCAAAAGGTTTAAATACTTGTTTCGGTGTGATATTTCACTTTTTAATTTCTTAATAAATTTGCGAAAATTCCTAAAATCAAAGTCTGTAACATATTAAAATGTGAAAAACGTGAAGGGATCTGAAAACTTGCTGAATCCACTGCATGTGCTAAGAGTACAGATTCCTCCCTTACAGGACTTTGCTTATGCCCTTTTAACAAAAGCCTTCTGCAAAGCATTCATTAACTTATAGATGTTTGCACCGTGGAATTTCATGAACAGTCCATGTATTTCCTCAATTCACTTCTTCAATTGCAGAACCAGTTACAAAATGATCAGGTCCAAGGCTGGAACTGTTACTGGACAACATTACAGCTTGTTACATGACATACTTAAGCACACATCCATACAAATTCATGTGGGCCTATACAGAGTTGTCAATTAACCTAACATGCTTGTTTTTGAGATATCAAGTCAAGTCCCTATTCTGTCAAATCTGTATGACATTTTATGTGAATATACTACATGAGAGTACTCTCTGTGCCATTTTAAGTGGGCATACTAGAGACCCCTCTAACCCTAACAAAAAGACAGATGGTAACAGACCTGCTAATCAAGCCCAATTTTGTAGAACTGTGAACAAGCAGCTCTAACCACTGGATCAATGAGCATCCCAGATCATAAGCTGATGCGTCTAAAATATAAAGATAGTGAACCTGAATGCTTTCACCCAATCCTGTAGTAATACAGATGATGAAAATAGCCCTATTCCACTTTCTATATTATTATGGAACACATGTGTGACACAGCCCTGGTCTTAAAAGGTGAATCCTTAGGCTGTGTAAAATAGTGCCCACAACAGCTGTCTATTCATGCATTTGCAAACCCCCTTAATCAAGTTCAGGATTACTGAGCACAAAGCATGTCGTGGGAATATCAGGCGCAAAGCATTAATGAATCTTGGACAAGGGATGTGCAGAGTCACAGAAATAAATAAATGATAAGCAAGCAATTAAATGAATAAACTTTATTGGTCCCTGTGGCAGATTTCCAATTTTCTTCTGTGATGACTCATCAAAATGATGACCAAAACTAGGCACTAAAAATATTCCCAGGAAAATGGTCAAAAATATTATTTTTCCCAGTATTTTAGACCTTCTACTTCTCTTCAGAGAGCACTTGGCCCGACTCACTTTCTGCTTTAAAGTGACCATATAAATATGTGATAACATGATTATCTCTAATGAAGGATCCATTACAAACACTACTATCTCTTTAAATTCCTTTCTTCTGCCCGCTCCAACAAATAGCCATAATCAAATCCATTCCAGGCCACTACTGTAAGAATCAGTCAATGCAGGATAAGGCTGGTTCATCTCCAGATCTTCAGCCCATCTCACCTAACTTAAAGCACATTGCCACATTCAAATAGGTCTTAGCTGAGGTTCAGTGTGTTAGTTGTCCACTGTTATTATCCATTGCTGCTACTATTAGCAGTCAACAACAGCCAATATGTTGATGATATGGTATGGAACATAATTAAATTGAAGTAAATTAATTGGAATGAAGGTAACTGCACCAGTGGCAGTTCATCTAGTACAGTGGTTCCCATCCTTTTGTCCTAAAAGGACTACTTTTCTAGCTACGGTATACATATACTGTAAATTGTGGACCACCAGCTCATACAAAATGTTGAAATGCCATAAAGCCTTAATTGTTTTTATTTAATAGATGAATAGGCATATATTCAAGAACACAAGCTGAAAATAAATTATACGTAGAATTCATTGGTTACATACATACTGATTACAGAAATATTGTCTAAGTACTCTATAATCATAGAATTTAATGATAAGAATTACAAAATATTTAGAGGGAGCCTTGTGCTTGCATTTCTATCTCTAGTCGTTCAATATCATGCTTCACAGAAATTAAAGACCACGTCAAATGTGGTTCTGCTTTTTTTTCTCCATAAAACTGAGAACTAAAAATGCAGTTTTACATGTGTAGGATGAGTGAAAGTGAAGAAGTATTTTATTTATGTTAATAATTCAAAAGTTCACATTTTACTTACTCATTTAAAATGGATTGGTTTAAAAAAGCATTATTAAAGAAACACCAACTACTGAAACATTCCACAATAACCAGTACAGCTCAAACATTTACAACTAAGCAATACTGGTGGGGGAGGATAATATAAGCCTGGGGGTTTAAAACTTTTTAATATGAGGACCCAAATTTAAAAAAATTAATACCATACTGAGACCCAAGAAGAGAATTATTACCATGATGACTTCTAGCCCCATTTAAGCATAAAATTTGCCATATAACACAAAAACAAAGAATGTTCTCTTCCTATCAAGCATGAATTGAGAAAAGTGGAAAGCTAACACATTGTTAAGAATATAGTAATTATCATTCAAAACAGGAAATAGATTTGTGAGGTATCTCACTGCCAGTGCAAATACTTAGTGTTAAACTGCAGTAGAGCTGAGAAACATAAATACTTTATAACGGGTGCGGTTCAAGTATGCATTGAGTTTTGAAGGGACAGTATGAATGGCCACCACGTAATTTAGTCACTTGACTCATAGCATAGAATAAGGAATAAAGTGTTAAAAATAACTAATAGGGTCAGTTTGTTTACTTTGCCTTAAATAACATTTTTTAAAAATAACGTTTCTCAAAGGCACTCTGCCGTAAACAATACATTTTTTCTCAGTTTGCAAATAGTTCAACATCCTGATTTTGATTTAACGATTTAATATACTGTGTAAAAATTCATGTCACACAACTAAACTAGCACTAATAATTTTGTGTTGTTATTTGTATTTTATATGGGAAATAGGAAAGATCTTGATAAAGAATTTGGCATAGTCCAGTGTGAAATGTTTAATCCTACTAAATAACATTGTTCTTAATTGTTGTGGGCTCCGCTCTACAGCCTATTTGGCCTTTTTTTGATATTTCCTGGTGTTCTTACAGTTCTTAGTGGTCCAATATTAATCATGTGCACTACCATTAGATTGAGATTTAATAACCAGTTTTAAATTGTACTACAAGAAGCATGTTATACTTAATGCTAAACTTCTTTGCACCTCTGTTAGAGATTTATGCTGTAACAGTGAACACGTGATGAGGCAGCAACCAGTTTTTCATGGCAGATGAAACAGCATATAGAATAAAACCATGCCACCAACACTGGACTGCTACATAAGCTAATGTTGACAGATGTATGAAAAATATTTGTTCGTTGTTGTTCTAAGAAATATTCCTGCCACTGGACTGGCAAATGCAGTCCTTTTTAACTTCTTTATCATTATTGCTGTGATAATTATTCCATTGTTAGTCACTCAACACTCTGTCACTCCCAAGTTTACATGTCTCCAGTGAACTGCAGGGAGTGATGGAGATCAGCTCAACACCATTTATGACAGCAGGGTAGGGTAAATAGAGTTATGGGAACAGATAGTGTTAGTACACAATTGAGTGAAGAACCATCACAAGCATGGTTGTGACCCATCCTACTATATAAAAGCGGTCGGGATTGTCCTTCTGTTCCGTGAGTGCAAAGCGTAGCGGTATGCTGCTTATCACAGACTTACTACTTGCGGCTTGCGGTACGAAGCAACGCGATGTGAGCAGAGCTCTGGTGCTCCCATCGTTCCCTTGCTTTTGTGCTCCCATCGTTCCCTTGCTTTTGTGCGCGATGCGCTGGAAAAATAGACAAAATTATGTCTCTAGAAATAATTAATGTTGATGGAGTACAAATGCCTCACCGCGTAGTAAATATCAGGGGAGATGGTGTTTGCTTATTCTCATCTATAGCTTATTTAGTTCATGAAACTCCGTCTTTAGCGGTACGGATTCGGGCTGACATTGTACGACATGTTTTAAGTAATTGGTAAAGGTTTCAGCCATTTACAATGATGCCGTCAGGAATCTCTTATATAAATGAGCTTCAGTATCTCACTGAAATGTCAAAGTCTCAAACTTATGGTACCATTTCTGTGCTAATGGCAGCGGGAGAGTTGTTCCCCTATGAGTTTCAAGTATATTATTATGGAGTCCTACACTCCAAGTTTGGACAGGCACTCGAGGGGATAAAAAAACGTAGGTTTTCGGGAGATGTTATGAATGGGCACTTTGATGTTCTCATTCCCTACACTTACATGCCTGATGTACACATGGAGTGCACACAAATTGAGGATAAAAGTCGGTCGCCTTAAAAGGCGGGTGAGCCTAGTAATTAAAGAAACGCTGTTATAAGTCATAAGGCCTTTTATTGTATATAATATACAAATCACTAAAAACATTGGGAGGCATTTAACACAGAATCCATGATGCAGCCAAGGATGACCATAGGTTGGGAATAACTTATCTAGTGTATAAGGCAACCTTATCGTAATATTTGTTACATTTGGAAGCAAGCAAAGAGATGGAAAATAAAATCATAGCTGTAGAATTCCTGGTCTTGTTTTTATTCAACATCAGTCAATCACATTGTGACATGCAGTCTGGAGAGATGGTGACACAAGCTTCCCAACAGTTTCAAGTTGGAAATCACTGCAAAAGGCTGACATTGGGCATTACTTTACTGAACAAATTGCAGCATTGGTGATAGGATTTTGTAATAGTAGCATTTAGTTGGAACTAAATGTGTGTCTCTGTCAATTTGGTGATGTTGAGTCATGAGAAATCTGTTTCTGAAGGTTTTTTTTAATGATTGATCTTGAAAATAAGTTTATTTTTGTTATCATCTTTTTGTGTGTGTATGTGTGTGTATACATGATGCCTGGTTAGCTGATCACGTGAATGTAATCAATAAGCTATTGATGTCAAGGTAAGTGACAATAAAAATAGGGAGCCATTTACATCTGACTTTATCCCGCTGTGTATTCAAAATTCCTCATTATTCTTCATGATAGGTAGCTTTCAAGTAAGTGGGCCCTAGTGGTAGGATTTGTGTTCTGGTTATGATCTCCTTTCTGCATTTGTTTTTGTACAGTATTTTGCCCCTAAGGGTACTGGTTTTTTGGTTTTGTTTGGCTTCCAGGGTGTTCTGACCCTTGCTTGTCCTGACCTTGGCTTTTGATGCTGGACTCTTCTCCTCGTCTTATTGTACTCACAATAATCTTTGGGCATCTTTTCATGTCCTTTATAGTAATCATGGCAGTGGAATTGTGTTAGAAATGTGGAACTCAAACTATGTACATTTCTTTTAAAGCAGAAATTAATAAATTGACAATAAAGCATGGAGTATTATTCTATACCAGTAATGGCACACTGCACAATAACGTGCAGTGAATACACTTGACTTGAGCATTCATAGTTTTCATCCTCTTTCTCTGTATGTTTAACATTTGTTTGCTCAGAGGTTGATGCGCTTGCTGCTTCCTGAGCAGCTCTTCTTTTCTCCACCCTAGCGGTTCGCTTCTTCTCTTCTTTCGTCGGCATCTTTTTGTGTTAAAACTGATTAAGTCAGTGTTTGTGTTGCAATTACTTAGTACGTTCTCTTTAATTTTTCACTTAAGCCTTCAATCTGCCTCAAGAATGATTTAAGATATGAAGAGGTAGGGGAAGTGACGGCGAAGGTGCAAGGGATGGGAATGGCGCCCGTATGCATGCGCCGCATGGCCGCCCTGCTGCAGAGAGTTGATTCTATAATAAAATAAAATAAAAAGAGGAATAACCTTAGAAGTCAATCATCACCTCAAAAGCGGATAGTAGACGTCACGTAGTATATGTGTACCAAATTTCAGATCAATAGGTCAAACAGTTTGTGAGCTACAGGTCAATTAAAATCCTGGACAGACAAACGAACAGCCACGGTAGCATATTATATATAAAGATTTAGCAACAAAGGCACCAAATCACTAAATCAAACTTTTGCATCTTGGGCAGTACTTAAAAGAGTGACTGTGTCACTGTATGAATGTGTGTACATATAATAATATTTACATTTATATAGTGCTTTTTATTGCTACTCAAAGCAATTTATATAGTGAGTAGGGACTCAGGAGCTACAGTACTTCAACCATCACTAATGTGCCAGCAGCCATTTTTGCACCAATATTCTCGCCACACATGATTCATTAGGTGGAGAAGGGGTGAGCGATAGTTAGCCATTTAGAGACTGGGTATGATTAGAGGGCCAGTATGACTAAGCTGAGGTGAGCAATTTAGCCAGGTCATCGGCATACACCCTATGTTTCACGAAAGATGCCCAGGGATTCTTTATGACCAGAAAAAGTCAGAAGCTTGATTTTATATCTCTCTGAAGGACAGTGCCATTTGTATAGCACAGTTCCCCATCACTGCACTTGGATCCTTATTTAGACCACAGGGTAAGCGCCCCCTGCTTTTCCTGGCTTTTCTCCTTGGTTTTCCATCCAAGTAGTGGCCAGGCCTTAAAATGTTTAGCTTCAGGTGGTTGACCTGTTCTGAAGTGCAAGTAGTATGGCTGCTGCTGGTATCAGACATCTCTGTCCTCAGCCTAATTACGAAAAGACATACTGCACAAATTATGATAAGTGAGGACATCTAGTGATGCAGCGTACATAACTTTTCACATCAAACCTCTTCTAGGATCCAAGTTACACACAGAGTGGCACCTCAGGCTGTTGGTTTGAGTGCTTTTCAGAAAGGTTCTTCCCATCATGATTTTTTAATTCAGTTGTAGGCATCATCTGAACTGAACTGATCCATATTCATGCCTGTGGATTGCATAGTTGATTTAGTTACCTGAGCCTAAAGTTTATTGGTTGCTTTACTTTTCTAAGGCAAAATAATTTTAATAATTTATAAATGATAAAAAAGACAGCTGAATTCTGTTGTCTGTTGCTCAGTATCGATACTACAAATATACAGTAGATTAAAAAAGTATTCAGAACCCTTCACTTTCTGCACACTTTATTGTGCTGTAGATTTAATATTTAAATTTGCCATTTTTGTCAATAAATGTACACTCAATAGCCCATTGTGACAAAGTGAATGCATTTTCAGAAAGGGTTGCAAATTTATTAAAAATCAAAAAGGGAAATCTCTTGTTTATATAAGTATTCACAGCCTACATCTAGTGCCCAGCAGAAACTGTTTGGCAGCAACTACAGCTTAGAATCTTCTTGGGTAGGTCTCTAAAAGAACTGCACACATGGATTTGGACAGTTTATCCCATTCTTCCTGGAGATCCTCCCAAGCTCCATTTGTTTGGATGTGAAGCGTCAGTAAACTGCCATCTTCAGGTCTCTCCACAGATATTTTATGGATCTACGTCTGGGCCACTCAAGGACAGTCAGAGGCTTGTCCAGAAGCCCCTCCAGGGTTGCTCTTTTTGTATGCTTTGGGTCACTGTTGGGCTGAAAGGTGACTGATCACCCCAGTCTCAGGTTGTGCGCACTCTATAGTAGGTTTTTTAAAAGGATCTCATCTTCATCCTTTCCTAAATTTGTCCCTGCCACTGAGAAGAACTCTAGTAATCTGATGCTACCACCACCAGGCTTCTCCATAGGGATTGGATTAGACAGGTGATGATCATTGCCTGGTCTTCAACAGACAACGTGCTTCAATTTCTGTCCAAAGAGTTCAATGTTGGCCTCATCAGACCAGAGAATCTTTTTCTTAATGCTCTGCTTAAAACTGCCAATATACTGTATATACCTTTTTACTCAACAGTTGCCTCCATCTAGCTACTCTACCATAAGTGACTGATTGATGGAGCGCAGCTTAGATGGTTGTCCTTCCTATAGGTCCTCAATGGGCTACTAAAGCTTTGTTTAAGTGACCACTGAGGTCTTGCATTCTTCTTCTTCTTGTATTCAGTTACTCAGATTGGCCTTTGGTGGTTCCAAAACTTTTCAATTTTATAATTATTGTGCTCCTGGAAGAACTGAAACCTTTAGAAATCATTTTATCCCCTTGCCCTGATCTATGCCTCACCACAGTTTGATCACAGAGGTCTACAGAGAGTTCCCTGAACTTCATGGCTGTTTTTTGGTCCTGAAGGGCAATGTGAATCGCAGGACTTTATGCACACAGGTGTGTGCCTTTCTGAGCAATGTCCAACCAATCCAGTTTGCCGCAGGTGGACTCCATTCAAGTTCTAGAAACAGCAAGGATAATTAAAATAAACAGAATATGTCTGAACACAATTTGGAGTTGTCAGAACAAGGGGTCGGAATACTTACATGAATGAAAGTTTTTCAGTTTTTCATTTTTAAACAATTTGCAAATCTTTCTTAAAGCATGTTTTCACTTTGTCATTTTGGGTTCTTGAGTGTAAACTGATGAGCAAAATGGGTAATTTATCTATTTTTAATTAAATCTACAACACAATAAATTGTGCAGAAATTGGAGGGGTCTGAATACTTTTTAAAACCAGTGCCTGAATCTTGCTATTGCCTCAGTATATGTTATATATACTGTATGTTCCCAGTCATTTACAGATTGCAATTTGGCTCTTCATGTATTCACTTCAGGATGTGAACTGGTTTTGGCGGAAAATGAGCATATTTTCAAAACGTCTGTTTATTGCTGGAGTTGACAGTTTTCGAGATGGCATCTTCCTTTTTCATGGTTTAAGGAATAGAGTTGCAAACACACTTCTCACCCTTTCATCCACTTCCTGACAGTAAGACACTTAAGAATGTGTAACACAACCCAACACCATCTGCTTCTTTCCCTTGCCATTGGTCACCACAGAGAAGACACACAAAAGATGTTGTGCCTCCGTAGATGAAAAATG
This sequence comes from Erpetoichthys calabaricus, assembly GCF_900747795.2. Classification (NCBI taxonomy): domain Eukaryota; kingdom Metazoa; phylum Chordata; class Cladistia; order Polypteriformes; family Polypteridae; genus Erpetoichthys; species Erpetoichthys calabaricus. Next base: position 33,470,985 of record NC_041400.2, on the reverse strand, counting down.
CTGAGAGAAAAAAAAAAAACTGGGTGGCACTGCTTCTTCACAGTTCCTCAATGTCTCTGATCATTGTCTATGTAAAGCTTGCATATTCTTTGTCTACATACTTTGCTTCCGGTTTATTCCCACATCCCAAGACATAATTTAGCTGATCACTGTAATGCAATTATGTTTGTGTGTGATTATGTCCAGTGACAGGCAGGTTTAGGGTCGTTCCCTGCCTTTATTGGATGTTGACATCCAATACTCTTGAGATAAACTGTAGCCCCTCTGATCCCTAATTAAGCAGTTTTGATAGGAATAGGGAGAAAAAAAGTGCATTTCGCCAGGTATGATTGCCATTCTGAGATAGTTTCTGTGCACACATACCACGTACCACACTCTCTCCATCTTCTTTTTTGTGATTCCTGCTGTTGACTCTGGTTTCCAAAGCCATGTAGACAAATTATGTGGTGTTACAAGTTAATGCTTATATGGCGTGATGGATTAGAGGTCTGTTCTGGGTGACTTCCTTCTTTGTTGCCCATTCGCTAGAATGTGTCTAGCAGTAACTGTGTCTATTAAATGAGATTAATTGGACGAACTAAGTGGTTGAATTGAGAAATATGTTAATTATTGCTTTTGTGAATGTTTACAGATGCAGTTTACATGGACTAGTATATAATGCAAAAGAACACCGTCCTGGAGTGCTACAGTACAACTGTTGACATATACTGTACAGCATTTTTAAAATTAAAACATAGGAAAGTTAAGGGATTCTTTCAAGCAGTCAAACAATTTACAACTATGTTGTTTAAAAAATGCATGCCTAATGATGTACACACATACAGTGGATTCAGAGAGCATTCAGACCCTTTCACTTTCTGCATACTTTATTGTATTGTAGATAGTAACTGGGCAATTAGGGCCTTAGTCAGGGAGATGACCAGGCACTGTTCATCATCTGTCTAATTCCATCCCTATGGAAAAACATGAAAACTCTAGACAAACACAGGACATGAAGGATAACTGTAGATAAACACAGGACATGAAGGATAACTGTAGAAAAACACAGAGAGATAATTGAAGAAAACCTGCTCTAGAATGCATGCAACCTCATATTAGGGTGATGATTTACCTTTGAGTACAACAATGACCCGAAACATACAACCAAGACAGCATTGGAGTGACTTTGGGAGAAGTCTCTGACTGCCTGTGAGTAGCCCAACAAAAACCTGGGCTTAAACCCTATTCAGTACAACATCTGTGGTGTGATCTAAAGATGGCAGTTTACAGATGCCTCCCATTCAATCTAACAGAGCTTGACAAGATATGCCAGGGCCAATGGGATAAACTGCCAAAATCCTGATATGCAAAGCTTGAAGAGGCTAACCGAAGAAGTCTTGAATCTGTAATTGCTGTCAAAAGGACTTCTTCAAAGTACTGAGTTAAGAGTCTGAATACTTGCATGAATGAGAGAATTCAGTTTTGGATTTTAAATAAATTTTCAGACCTGTCTAAAAACACAGTTAGTTTGTCATAATAGGTTGAGTGTAGATTGATGTGCAAAAATGGCAACTTTATCCTTTAAAAATTAAATCTACATCACAATAAATTGTGTAGAAATTCACTATAGTCTTCAAGACTACAGTATGTACTGTTTCATTTAATTTTTGAACTCTAACTTGATTAATTCTGACTTGATTGTAATTCAGCTTTTTTATTCTGGTGTCATGAAATATTATATTACAGACCTTTCTTTAGTATATAATTTAATACATTATTAATACAGCAAAGAAAATAACAAAGCCTGTCAAAGTTCATCAAACCCATTTGGGATACTGCATCATTTCAGACTTATACTGTATCGTGAAACATCAGAAACTCAGTTGTTAAGACGTAGCAATATAATTTCGCCTTGGAGGGACTGTCATGCACTCTGTATTTCTCTGAGGGCTCGTACATTTTGCTTCATGCTGGATGGTATGTACACATTTATGACCAGAAGAATTTACTGCTGATTTCTGAGGTCAGGCAATACAAAAACCTACTACACTACTAGCGTTATCTGAAACTATGTAACCCAAATATGATTCCCTTGTGACATTATATTTAATACATTATTATTGTATTATTTGCTCTGTCTTTGAACATTAGGATTTTGGAGTAGGTGACTGAAAGATTGGAAGTCATGATTCATTTATTACTCCACTTCTCATATTGGGAAACATTAAAAAATCTGTTATGTTACAGCCAAGGGTTTTTCCCTGACTTGAATTGATTTTCTGTTTTCTGGTCATTTTTTTATATTTTGTTCTTCTTTATTATGTACTGTCCCTTTAAGTGGCATCAATTCCATATGCTTTGTAGGTGGAGCCCCAGTAGGCGGGGGTCACCCTGTGATTACTGCTGTTGGCTTCTCCTTCTGGTTTTATATCCACAATCAGAAGTGGAAACCAGCAGTAGTGCAGTGAGTTTGTGTAGGAGTTTAAGGAAGTATTCTGATTCATTTGTTATTTCTCTGGTTATATCACAGAACCACAAAACATGGGTTTGGGTTTTAGCTATTTGTTTAGGAGCAAGCACAGGTAGTTAACAACAACAACAACATTTATTTATATAGCACATTTTCATACAAAAAGTAGCTCAAAGTGCTTTACATAATGAAGAGAAGAAAAATAAAAGACAAAATAAGAAATTAAAATAAGACAACATTAATTAACATAGAAAGGAGTAAGGTCCGATGGCCAGGGTGGACAGAAAAAACAAAAAAAAACTCCAGAAGGCTGGAAAAAAAAATAAAATCTGTAGGGGTTCCAGGCCACAAGACCGCCCAGTCCCCTTTGGGCATTCTACCTAACATAAATGAAATAGTCCTCTTTGTAGTTCGGGTTTTTCACGGAGTCACTTGATGCTGATGGTCATACAGACTTCTGGCTTTTAATCCATCCATCATTGTTGGAACATCATGGTGCTTTGGATAGATGGTGGTGGCGCACGCCACCACCAAGAGGACACCGGAAAAGGAAACAGAAGAGAGAGTAGGGGTTAGTACAGATTTTGAATGAATAGTTATTATAATGAATTAGATATACAGAGTATCAGGATTAAATTACAGTGAAGTTATGAGAAGGCCATGTTAAAATAATGTGTTTTCAGTAGTTTTTTAAAGTGCTCCACTGTATTAGCCTGGCGAATTCCTACTGGCAGGCTATTCCAGATTTTAGGTGCATAACAGCAGAAGGCCGCCTCACCACTTCTTTTAAGTTTTGCTCTTGGAATTCTAAGGAGACACTCAGTTGAGGATCTGAGGTTACGATTTGGAATATAAGGTGTCAGACATTCCGATATATAAGCCGGGGCGAGATTATTTAAAGCTTTATAAACCATAAGCAGAATTTTAAAGTCAATTCTGAATGACACAGGTAACCAGTGTAGTGACATCAAAACTGGAGAAATGTGTTCGGATTTTCTTTTCCTGGTAAGGATTCTAGCAGCTGCATTCTGCACTAGTTGCAAACGATTGATGTCTTTTTTGGGTAGTCCTGAGAGGAGTGCGTTACAGTAATCTAGCCGACTAAAAACAAACGCATGGACTAATTTCTCTGCATCTTTCGATGATATAAGAGGTCTAACTTTTGCTATGTTTCTTAGGTGAAAAAATGCTGTCCTAGTGATCTGATTAATATGCGATTTAAAATTCAGATTACAATCAACGGTTACCCCTAAGCTTTTTACCTCCAATTTGACTTTTAATCCTAATGCATCCAGTTTATTTCTAATAGCCTCATTGTATCCATTATTGCCAATCACTAAGATTTCGTTTTTTTCTTTATTTAATTTGAGAAAGTTACTATTCATCCATTCTGAGATACAAGTTAGACATTGTGTTAGCGAATCAAAAGATTTGGGGTCATCAGGTGCTATTGATAAATACAGCTGTGTGTCATCAGCATAGCTGTGGTAGCTCACGTTGTGCCCTGAGATAATCTGACCTAATGGAAGCATGTAGATTGAGAAGAGCAGTGGACCCAGGATAGAGCCTTGTGGAACACCATATAGAATATCATGTGTCTTTGAGTTATAATTACCACAACTAACAAAGAATTTTCTCCCTTTTCTCTAACCTTAGGGGGGGTTGGTGCAGGTGGTATGTCGCTCAGGCAGTGGCATGGAAACATGTTAGACTTGTAGGATAAATTGGGCATTGCCCATTCTGCTAGGTTTTAGTGGCACACCAGGCCTGTTTGGCAGCAGATGTAACAGACATCCAGTTGCACAATACCCCCATTTACATTCCAAACTAAGTAACAACTCCAGCTTGTACCAGGATCTGTTTCGACTTCATCTGATAACAAAGGCAATCAAAGTTGCACTGACTTCCATAGGCCCCTCTGCATACTTCTTGAGCCAGAAGGCATGAAATGGACTCAAGAAATAACAAAGAGCTATAATTCTAAGGAATAATAGACAGAATGACTCACCTATGAGGACACACTGATTTTGTCACTGAAAGTGACTTTGATCCATTCATGAGAAGTTAAACATTCCTTTAAAATAAGTTACATTCATCCCATCTAGGACACTCTCACTGAAACCCTTAGAGAATGTGCCCCAGGGGAAAACTATGTTCTCACTCTTCAAAATGAGCTTCTGAAACTTCTCCCTGAAAGTAAAATCTGATGATCCATTCATTGTTTGGGAAGCAGAGAAATGACAACCACTTTCCCTATGTGGGTCAGAAATTGACAATCTCTATGCCAAGCCAAGTTGTGGGCCAGTGGACAGAAAAGGCTGGGAAACCACCATCACTTCAAGAAGGGGAACTTCAGCATCTAAACTGTTGTGCCAGAAAGAGTAATCCTTTTTCCTATGAAGTTGCAAATGACAACCCAAAGTTTCTAACAGCTGAAAGCCATCTGAGAAAGCAGCACCACAGAACACCACAAACAAAAGATCATGCAGCAAAGAGAGCCAGTGCACTCCAAAGCAAGAAGAATCCTACACATGAGCACAGAGTTAAAAGTTAAAATTGATCTTTCCATTTCCAACATTTATTGGTGTCCCTCTGGGTAGGCAGGATAAATCACACTTTTTCTTATAGAGCTTGGAGTTCTTTTGGGGTGAGCGTGGGTTTTGGGGATACAGGCACATCCACATTTGGAGAGGGTATGCTGGCAGCTTGTTGGCCAATCAGAGGAGGCGGCACAGAATAGGTTGCCAACAGATTGAGGTGTTGAGGGAACACACAGGAGAGACTGCAGTGATATTGGGTAGCAGTAGTGTGCAGATGACATTGGTGTGCAGGGTAATTAATCTGATCGCTAATTACGGGGTGGATACACACCAACTGACAGGTCTTGAGGAGCAACCAACGAGAGTTTTTTTCATTATTAACTACAGATCAATAGTTCATCTGCTCCACAGATCCAGAGGGGAGCAGGGAAGTTATGGTCAGCAATCTGATTCCTATGGTGCTGCACATATGGGAATGATGAATGTTGGGAAGTTTGTGTGTCAGATCTGCTGAAAGCTTAGGACAGCCATCAGATTTTGGTAGTTTTGCACAGAAGGGACTGATGGTGTCGGAAGATCTGAGAATGGGGGAACTTTGTAAAAGAATTTCCACACAGGGGAACACATTGAGAAGTGCTCTTGATCAGGCCTTCTAAAGTAGAACAGAAGTCGTGTTGTGGGCTAGATCAGGCGAAGATGTAAGTGAGGAGGATTTCTGTGGTTGGGTCAATGTTGAAGATTTGGATTTGGGATTATTTTTATGTATTTTAAGAATTTATTTTCTCTTTAAGATGTGAGCCTACGTGACCAATGGTTTATATGAGGAAAATGCACATCGACATTAAACATAATTGACTGCACTGGTTTTAATAAATGACAATGTTGAGTAGCACTGTTATCATACTTGTTGGTGTAATAAGTCCTTTAAGTCATATTGTTTGTTTTATATTCTTTTTATCATCATTTTTAGCACATTGTGTAGATTTTCTATCATTTTTTTTTAATATTTTTTTTTACTTCATTGTTTTGTTATTACTGTTGATCGCATGGGTGCTGAACCTTTAAGAGCTTAACGAGTCCTTTCTTTGTCTGTGTTATGTTATTTCATCAGTGTGAGCCTCTCCCAGTGTTCATTGTGTTAACTGTAAGAAGAGGAATTGTACCAGCAGAGTTGAGCATGTGTATGTTTTCTGTTTTAACATTTCAGCCTGTTAATAATAAACATTAACAGATAAAGTAGATCAGCGTGGTTTCCTTACCCCTATGTGGTGGTTTGCACTATGTGGTGCATCATGAGTCACAACGCAGTAGCTTCGGAGGTTTAGTGGTTTCAAAGCCACAGTGTAAGAGTACAGTGAACAGTACGGTGAACAACGGTTACAATGGGATAACAGGTGAATTGGTGGCACTGAGGCTAGGGATCTGCACTGGCAATCGGAAGGTTGCTGGTTCGAATCCGGTAAATGCCAAAAAGGACTCTGCTCTGTTGGGCCCTTAAGCAAGAGCCCTTAACTTGCAATTGCGTGCTTTGAGTAGTGAGAAAAGCACTATATAAATGAAAAGAATTATTAATTACTATTAACTTAAAGTCACATACTGCTTGATCACCTTCATTTTTGTGTCAAGATCAATTGCATTTTCTTCTGTAATTTTAAGACAAATGTAACTGAATGTAGTCAAAACTGCTGCTGGCAATAAACTGAGATCAAGATGAATGAGTCATGGCATACGGAGCTGGCATGGCGAAAATTGTTGTTTGCCCGGAGATGCAGTAGAAGTTGTAAGACACATAGGTTATAAGTTGATGACTACCTGTATTGAGGCCACTGTGCCTTTGAGAACCCTCATAACTTTAGAAATTGTCTTATCCCCTTGACCTGATCTATGTCTCACCATACTTTGATTTCAGATGTCTACAGAAAGTTCTTTGGACTTCCTGGCTTGGTTTTTGCCCTGATATGCAGTGTAAATTGTGGGACCTTTTGTACGCAGGTACATCTGTACTTTTCAAAACAACGTTCAGTCAGTTTGGTTTGCTACAGGTGCACTCCAATCAAGTTCTTGACATATTTCACGGATATTTAACATAAACACCTGATCATAATTTGGAGTGCCAAAGCAAGGGCCTGAAAACTTATTTGAATAAGAGATTTGCTTTTGTTTTTTAATGAATTAGAATTTTTTTCTGAAAACACATCATCATGGGTTATTGCATGTAGATTGATCAGCAAATATGGCAAATGTGTCAATTTAAAATTAAATGTACTGTACTGTAAAGTTTGAAGAAAGTAAAGGGGTCTGAATACTTTCTAAATCCATTGTATTTATGTATACTGTATATAGATAGATAGATATTCATGCAGACTGCTAAAGTGACCAAACATGCCAATAAAATCTGCCCATGGGGGTATTTTCCATACGTCGTTTAAATCATCCGAGATCAGATGCCTCATCTTGGATGAGATAATGCCAGTGAAACTCATCCGGGATAAGTCGGTTTTTCAAACGTAGTGGTGTAGTAGATTAGTCTAGCTCAGGGGTAGGCAATGTCGGTCCTGGTGAGCCGCAGTGGCTACAGGTTTTCATTCCAACCCAATTGCTTAATTAGAAACCAATCATTGCCAATCTCAGACCTTATTTAATTTTATGGCTTGTTAGTCTGTGCAATGTAAGGCTCTTATATCGTAGATTTTTTTCCTTTCCAAGGATATCATCCAAATGATTTGAAACCTAAAACAGATCATTTTCAGTCTGTCACATTTTTCTATTAAGTGTTTTATTAAATCAGTGCATGATGAACACACACAGATGTAATTGGAAAAAAGCTAGCTGGAGAACTGCTGGCTGCTTTGTCTTTTACATCTTATTGCTAATAAGGAGCAATTAAAACACTGAATGCAGCAGTTTAAGATTGAAATAAGCAATTAAGTTTGGAGAACCTTAACAAGCGAGACCACTAAAATGAAGCATCAAAATGTCACTTAAGCAATATGTGCTTCATCAGCAATAATTGAGTTCTCCTTAAGGAACTGGGTTGGAACAAAAACCTGCACATACTGCAGCTCACCAGGACTGACGTTGCCTACCCCTGGTCTAGCTGGATCTAATCATCCGAGATGATTGCGCGTGCCCACGCTGATTGAAAAGCCCTTATATATTGAGTCTAGAAAACATGATCAGCAAGTCTTTGATAGGCTGTAACAAAATGACGAAAGAACGGGCGCATTTTTTTTTTCCACAAAAGCGAGCAGAACCTTCTATTCGAAAGACATGAAGAATTTCAAGATTTAATTTGCTCAAAGGGTAACACTGCAAAAGCAGCCCAAAGCAGAAAAGACGGCTGGCAAAAAGGGGCCAACAAATTAAACGCGTGTGCATTGTAATTACTGAATGCAGCATTTCATTTCCTATGTGTCAGATTAATTATTATTTAATATGTCATAATTCCAGATCAAACGTAAGCACAAGGAGAACATGGGAACAGGTTAAAGTGAAGTACAAGAATATACTTCAAACTGGTAAATATTGGTATATAACTATTTAAAGAATTGTTGACATAAAGAATCATATATAATATAAAAAACATTCATTTTCAAGCTAATAAGAAGGCAGACAAGCAAAAAACAGGTGGAGGTCCACGCAGTCCAGACCTAACCCCTGCAGAAGAGTTGACTATCCAGCAAAATGCCCATCGCCCTGTTTCTGAGGGCATTCCAGGGGGAAGCTCCTCCCCAGAACCAGTGGCAGGATGCAGTGGTCACTTCATTTCAGGTAAAGGATGGTCATTGCATATATTTGCCCTCAATGTGTACCATAGGTATGTTCCATATAGCCCTCTTTTTTTTTTGTTGGGTCAGTTGCAGGGAATGTCATATCCCTAGAACTTGTATCTGACCTACGAGATATTGACGAAGGTCAAATACTTGATGGAAACACACTGTGTCTGATTATTCATCAGGAGGAGAGGTACATTTTCCAAATAATGTTTGATCAAACTCCACTCTGATCAGTCCCATGTGCTCCAATCACATTTGGAAATCCTGGGTAATGAGAATGTTAGGCAGATTGTGAGATTCTTCATTGAACTGTGGGTGTTTTTACCTGTGTATTACCTACCTGCAATGGCATGAAACTCCTCTTTTGTCTGTACATGCAGGTGTCCAGGAAACACTAAGGAAATATTTCAGAGCCAAACAGACTTTACGAATTGCCTGGCAAACTGCACTTTTAGATAAATGTTCCGTATCGCCTACAGTGTATCAAAAAAGTACCACTTGCAAAACAACTCAAAGCAATGCCTACTGTCTGTGTGGTTGTGAGAACCCGACTTCGCCTAGTTTGACTTCGAATATAAGGTGCTAATAAATCTTTGAGGTACAATATTCCCCCCGGCTAAAGCGGTATCTTTCGAAAAGAATTTCCTCCGGGAGCAATAAAGGATCTTGCCGATCGCGCAAAACCCTCTCTATATGAAATTCTCTTTATAATAATTTGCGCACCAATATCAATTGGTCGCTCATTCATGAACGATGAAGCCATGACTGAATGAATTCCATGTACAGACACTGATTAATTGTGTGAGCTAATCCTTGTTTACATCGAACAAACCTGCTCCGAGCAGGTTTGAGGATTTGAATGTGCTGCTATGATAACACATCCAGCAAGAGTTTTGAAAAACCGACAGATCCAGGATCATGCCAAATCGTCAACAATTATATCCGGCTAAACAAGTAATCCACGTACGAAAAATACCCCCCACTTCCTGTTTGAACTAACAATATCAAAAGGATATTCTCTATTTACTAGTGTAAGAAATCACTTTAGCCATCCATACCTAGAATCAAATATAAACACTAGACATTCAAAACAAAAATAAGGATCTAGAATTTTCCAAAATTAAAAAAAAAAATCAGCAAAGAATTTTTGATGTCTAGGTTGCATTTGAAATATTTTATTATATATATGGCCAGCCCACACAAAGCAAAATGATTGAATCTGCTGGGCAGCCTTTTAGCATAGCAAGCTTTTACCCAATCATTCTTTTTCTGATTCTACCTTACAAATATGTAACTATGTTACAGAAACTCAGAATCTGTAGGATGTATGCCTGAGAAATTAGAATGTGGGAGGATCATTTGTCAATCATAAACAGGGAATCAATCTGCATACAATCATGCCTTTATGTAAAAGTTCCAGTCAATAGTCATTATGTTAAAAATCTGATTGCCTTACCTTATAGGAACATTAGTTCATCATAGGCTGCTTGCAAAAACTGTCAAACACACAATACAGTAATGTAAAACCGCCAGCTGATATAACAACATACTTTTTGACTTAATGAGTAAACCAAATAAACATGAATAAAATATTGAAAATCCTTATAAAGACTGTTTAACAGTTAAACCTGAGATTTGTTACTAACTGTGTAACTGCAACATCACATTACAACATGAAGAAGAAAAATAAAAATAAAAAACAGTATTTGAGTGTTCACACCTAAGACACTCTCTTTAACGTTTTGTGTTGACTGGAAAGACTGAGAATAAAAATGAATGAAAAATGCAAAATGACTGACTGTAAAAGAATCAATGAAATATAAAGTGTTTAATGCTAATTGTCAATACCCTTGGTGTTGTAGTATAAATAAAAGACTCCAGTATGTGTTTAATTAGGCCAACAATAACACAAGATCCATCCAGCCATCAGTTTAATTCACCTGTAAGTCAAACTGTCGAATGTAGAAAAATGTGTAAAATCCATACTAGGACTAAACAAACCAAGAACTCCAGAGCTCTAAGCTATCACCACTAGACTGTAAACTAACTTACCATAATACCCTGCATCTGTCTGCATAATTTTTCAGCTTCATGTGATGTTATTTATTCATTTACACTAAGGACTGAATTGTAACACCCAGATCACATCTTGTCAGTTTGTTTGTTTGTTTGTATGCCAATCAAGCAAAAACAGCGGAAAGTTTCACAAAATCTGGATGTAGGTTGCGATTAGCCCAACTTAAAATATAGACTTAATGGTGTTCAAAATTTTTAATCTAGGTGAAGGGTTATAATTGGTGTGTGGTGTAGTGGCTCTGAGGCTAGGGATCTGCAATGGCAATCGGAAGGTTGCCGGTTCGAATCCTGTAAATGCCAAAAAGGGACTCTGCTCTGTTGGGCCCTTGAGCAAGGCCCTTAACCTGCAATTGCTGAGCGCTTTGAGTAGTGAGAAAAGCACTATATAAATGCAAAGAATTATTATTAAAAAATGCATTATTCCAAAATGAATGAATTAATCTAAATGAAAATTTGCATTTATAATAAAGCTGAATGAACTTTAAATCTAGGCCACATGGCAGTTCAAAAATTCTATCAGGATGAGTGATTTTAAGGAGGCAAGAAATGTATCACTCCATAAAGGCTGTTGTATATAAAATATAAATTTTAAGACCTTTCAAAAGTTTTATCAAGAAATGTGGTTGTAATGGGGGCTCAAAACCAAAACTGCCTTCTCATGCCAAAACTGTTCAGCCAATGGTAGAGAATTTGGCATATTGTTTAGGTTTGGGCCTACTTAAAGTAAAGGTTACATTCCATATCAGAGATTCAATGGAAAAGACGGTGGGGTGCAAAGGATGATGGAGGACCAACACAAAAATCACGGATCAGTCAAAAATGACTATGTCGGCTTGTATTACATTTTGTATTTAAACTATTGTTCATGCAATTTAAAGTATACACTCAACAGAGTCTCAAAGAATTTCAATGGGAAGGCCAACACCACAAAAAATATGCATTATTCTGATTTAGCTAAGTGGGTGTTTATGATATTTAGCTTGTATATTACGGTTTCTCCAACTTAACATACTCTTTATCGAAATTACATTTTTCATCATGAATAGGGGTTTAATAGAAGGAACCAGACGAAAACTGGTGGTTTACCTCAGCTTTCATATAGCAAAAATGATTCAATTATTCAACAATTCATCAAGTTTGTTAATGTGGGATTATACATTCTATTCATGAAACCATAGTAAACCAGGAAATACAAAGAAATAATGTTCATGGTTCTAATCCAACAAGGAGTTACCGCAAATATGGAATTCAGTCCTACACAAAAAGAATAAACACTCAACTCAAGAGAGCAGAGAAATTGATAGTTATCAGAGAGAACGGTTTAGATGGTGGATGGAACATTTGTATTTCATTCATCAATAACAATAAGGTCAATATTTAAATTTAAATTTTCTTACCTTAACTCATTATACAAATATACAGTAATCCCTCCTCCATCGCGGGGGTTGCGTTCCAGAGCCACCCGCGAAATAAGAAAATCCGCGAAGTAGAAACCATATGTTTATATGGTTATTTTTATATTGTCATGCTTGGGTCACAGATTTGCACAGAAACACAAGAGGTTGTTGAGAGACATGAACTTTATTCAAACACTGCAAACAAACATTTGTCTCTTTTTCAAAAGTTTAAACTGTGCTCCATGACAAGACAGAGATGACAGTTCCGTCTCACAATTAAAAGAATGCAAACATATCTTCCTCTTCAAAGGAGTGCTTGTCAGGAGCAGTGACTGTCACAGAGATAGAGAGAAAAGCAAACAGATCAATAGTGCTGTTTTTCTTTTAAGCATGTGAAGCACCGCGGCACAAAGCTGTTGAAGGCGGCAGCTCACACCCCCTCCGTCAGGAGCAGACAAAGTGAGACAGAGTTTGTTTTTCAATCAAAAATCAATACGTGCCCTTTGAGCTTTTAAGTATGCGAAGATCCGTGCAGCATGTCGTTTCAGGAAGCAGCTACACAAAAGATCACAACGTGAAGATAATCTTTCAGCATTTTTAGACGTATCGTCTAGGTGTGCGAACAGCCCCCCTGCTCAATCCCCCTACGTCAGGATCAGAGAAAGTCAGCGCAAAAGAAAGAGAAAAGTAAGCTGGGTAGCTTCTCAGCCATCTGCCAATAGCGTCCCTTGTATGAAATCAACTGGGCAAACCAACTGAGGAAGCATGTACCAGAAATTAAAAGACCCATTGTCCGCAGAAACCCGCGAAGCAGCGAAAAATCCGCGATATATATTTAAATATGCTTACATATAAAATCCGCGATGGAGTGAACCCGCCAAAGGCGAAGCGCGATATAGCAAGGGATTACTGTATTCAGGCAATGTTTGGTAGTTTTAAATAATAGTTTTCTGTAGCTAAAAACTTTAATACATTAAACTTAAAAATTGTACCATATACTGTACTCCTTGTAAATATCTTGTGTGCCACACTTGTTGCAGTTACCATCATGATCAGAAAAAGCAGGCCAGGAAATGTGTGGATTGGATGAATGAGTTTATCCTCATTACCTCTGTAGAAAAAGAGGTTAATCACTCAATTAATTAATTAACTTAATTTACCCAGAAAGGGAGATGCCAAATTAATGTAGATTGAGTGAGGAATCTGTGTTTTAACTCTCCAAGCGGGATACCAGAAATATGTAGGGATCTGTACAATTTATGAATGAGGTTTATACTGTAAATCGACAAAGTCTACATTAAACACTTTCACTTTCTCTGTTGTGATCTGAATGTAGTAATAGACTTACTTTCACAAATAACCCAAACACGCGTGTTGAAGTAAACAGAATAAAACAATTTATATATAACATAAGGATATTAGAAAATTAATATATATGACACTATATAATATATATATATATCTATACATATTAATAAAAGGCAAAGCCCTCACTGACTCACTGACTGACTGACTGACTGACTGACTGATTGACTGACTGACTGACTGACTCACTCATCACTAATTCTCGAACTTCCCGTGTAGGTGGAAGGCTGAAATTTGGCAGGCTCATTCCTTACAGCTTACTTACAAAAGTTAGGCAGGTTTCATTTCGAAATTCTACGCGTAATGGTCATAACTGGAACATATTTTTTGTCCATATACTGTAATGGAGGAGGCGGAGTCACGTATCGCGTCATCACGCCTCCTACGTAATCACGTGAACTAAAAACAAGGAAGAGATTTACAGCACGAGTCAAACGCGGGAACGAAGGTAAATGACGTTAATTTTTGACTGTCTTTTAATACTGTGTAAGCATACATATTAACACATGTGCAATTAAACGTGTGCATTTACGGGGTGATTTCTCAGGCTTAAAAGCTCACCTTTTACTAAAAAGGTATATGCAAAACTATTTTCAATCAGTTTATTGAAACGCTCCCGTTAAGGATTGCAATAACATATTCGCGAGATAAAAGAACGAAGTAGGGGGAAATGAAGGAAGAGCCGCAAACAGCGAAGAGCAAAAAATTCATTAAACAATTGAGAAGGGAGCGAGTGAAGCATACAAGCATGTTCATAAGGGAAACAAAGCACGGTGTAAAACGTAAGTTTAAATTAAGTTTATAGAAACGCTCCCGCTGCGGATTGCAATAACATATTCGCGAGATAAAAGTTTAATGAGAAGACACGAGGTATAAACGAACCACACGCCGTGGCGCAACGTTAGGGGCAACAGTTTCAACCATTCTATGATCTGCTTCTCGCAACTGAAAGACGGCACATGGCGGATGTTAGCCGACTTGCTGACCGCAACGTTAGGGGCTTCAACTCTGGCGCTGACGATAGAGATTCGATTCACGAGAGGGGATGCAGTGAGTGTGTATGCCTGATGAGCCCAGAATTAGGGAGAAACACGTGTCGCATACTCTTTGCATTATTTGAAAGTAAACTATTAAAACCATTCTATGATCAGCTTCTGGAAACAGAAAGAGGGCACGTGGCGGATGTAAGGCGACTTCCTGACCAACCACAAGCGTTACCTGGCACGTAACCACCCATACAGTCAGATTGTGATTCAGAAAACGAATGCCATGAATGTAATTACCACGATCTACATACTGTCAAATAAACGAAACACACGCCGTAGCGCGACAGCTTTGAAAAGCGAGGTTCAGAAAAAAACAGATCCTTAACAAATTGTTATTGGTATATTTTCGATCCGTTTAAAAAGGTTTTCTTTTCTTATTAAAAAATTAAAAGCAGTACTTCGCCGCAACGAACCGCGACAATTTGGCTATATATATCTGCTTCTCGCAATTAAAAGAGGGCACGTGGTGGATTTTAGACGACTTCATGACCAAACTTAAGTGTTACCTGCCAGGTAGGGTTACCACTTTTAATACAAAAAAATAAGGGACGCATACTGCAGCGGGTGCCACATCTCAGTGCCAACAGTTTGCAGACTCTACTTAAAAGACCCGCCCTCCTCACTGGACAGTTAAAAAGACCAATCAAACTAACGATGACATCAAGTATTACCCAATCAAAAGTAGGAAAGGAGGCATCTTCATAAAATGCGTGTGGGATGATTTGCATGAGACGCTGCTTTAAAAAAAATGATAAAAAAAATACGGGACAATTCCCGTCCCGTATTGATTCAAAACGGGACGCGCAATTTCATTCTCAAATGCGGCACGATTCCGTATTTTAAAGGACGGGTGGCAACCCTACAGTGCCAGGTAACCACCCATACAATCAGATTGTGATTCAGACTAGGAATGCAATGAATGCAATTACCCCGATCTACATACAAGGCGAAAGTCTTGCAACATTCAAAGATGATGGTTTGGGATAAGTACACCATAGAACATAAAAGAGCTTATGAAGCCTTGAACCGAAAAAAGCAAGATCTCAGAGATCGTAAAAAAAAAAAATAGGAGGTAATGTCGTTTTACTCGCTGTAGATTTTAGTCAAACATTACCAGTTATTCCACGAGGGAGACCAG